>NW_027397120.1:6224006-6247457 GCF_003265705.2 Callorhinus ursinus
CCAACTGAGCCACCCAGGCGCCCGATACTCTTTTTTTTTTTTTTCAAAGCCATGTTCAGTTAACATAATATAAAGAACAGATGGAGGGGCACTTGAAATAGCTTCATTGGGAAAGATATTTGATGTGAAAGATGTGATCACTTTTTTAAAAAGTTTCCCTGTTTTAAAATTAGTGGGCCAAGTTAGAAACATCAGATAGCTCCTCTGTCTCATCTCTTTCTTGGCTTCCCAGCCCCGGAAGAAGAGCTGGACACAAAGTGCTATATTGTAGTCTGTCATGGACCATCTACCCCACTCCAGTTGAATGTGTGGAAGTCCTAATTCCTAGTACCTCACAGTGTGACTGTGTTTGGAGACAGAATCTTTAAAGAGGTAATTTAGGTTAAATGAGGTCATTAGGGTGGGCCTTATCAATATGACCAATGCCCTTACAAGAGGAGGACGTTAGGGCACAGTCACACACTGAAGAAAGGAAATGTGAAGACTGTAACAAAATAAAATTTCTGTTTTTAAGCCACCCAGACTGTAGTGCTTTGTGTGGCAGCCCAGAGTTTTAAGAGGTTGGACTTTAATGATTTAATGGATCTTAATGAGAAAATAAGATCTGATAAATAGAACTTCCCATACAAGAGTGGGATTAGTGTTTTGACGAGCAAGGAGTACAGTGTTTCCTTTTTAATTTCTCTCAGTCTATCAGTTGGGGCTTTTGTCAAAGCTGAGTGTAAATACCTCAGAAGGAACCACAGTAAAATTTAACCAATAATCCCAGTCTTGATAATTTGATTATCTGCTTGGTGTTCTCTCCCCTTTGTTAACTCCATGGGGCCAAGAAGTTTCCTCAGTTTCCTGTAGTAGGAGCTCAAAAGATCTGCCTGATGTTCATGAATAAATGGGTTGATCATGACTCTATGTTAGGATGACAGAACTTTCATCTAGAAAGGTTTCATTCATTCTACATTCACATCGACAAAATTTCAATGTATTGGGTATGTAATAGGTTATTTTCATTTGTGTAATTCAAATTAACCCAAATGCATTCATTATAAATACTCCTTCACTCATCCAGAGGTTTGAGTCCATCAGACATCCTCTGATTTCTGTTAAATCACAGAAAAAGTCATACCCTGCAGTGATGTATCATGTTCATATTTTGAGAGGTACTTTCACGTCCTCCATTGTTTCTGATCTCCAAAACTTCCTGGTAAGGTAGAGAAGGCAAAGAGACTTTTCTTTGGGACTGGGCTTCGATCAGCCTCTCTCCCCTCAGGAACAGGGTCACCCTGACATACCAGGTGATTTCCCAGCTTCAGAATTGAGTTCAATTTCATTTCATTCATTGTTGCTCTTCCTTCATCCATTTGCATTTGATGGACTCAGTCAGTTACACCTGCCAGGCCCAAGGTAATGAGATGGTGGGTGATTCTCTCTCCCATCCTTCTGGGCCTCTAGGGCCTCCTACATTGGTACCCACAACCCCCAGTGTAGCCCCAGGGCGTCCCTCCAGCGTGTGCTCAGGAGGGACCCCAGGAGGTCTGATTCTGGCCTGGCATTCCTTCTTCCGTATCTGCGCAGAAGATCACCTGGCAGCTGGTTAAAAACACAGCTGCTTGGCCTTATCCCCAGAGCTCCTGATTCACCTTAGGTCTAGAGAGGAGGAGGGAAGCATCCAGAAATTGGCATTTTTAACCCTCCCCACACTGGGTGTTTTTTATGCCAGTGGTCACTGGCCCAAACTTTGGGAAACATTGCTATAAAGTATAAAATAAAACCAACACAGCACACTTTCCAAGATGAATATTTGCTTTTTCTTTCAGAGACCTGTGCCAAAGGAGTTCCTACCAGGTATGATTATGCACCTGGTAGGATGCACAGGCATAATTTTATCAGAACTAAATCTAACTAGGGAGGGACTACGTACCAAGTCAAACTGCCTGGGGTAGGTGCTAGGCATATCTCACTGTTCTTGTATGTAAACCCCAGCCGTGGAGAGTGACGCGTAGAAAGGAGAGCGAGGTGCCTCAGAAGCATCAGGTGGTGCTTCTCAACATCACCTGCCTGCTGCAGTCACATTGGAAGTGAAAAAAGAGGATGCCTGGCCCCACCTCCAGGGATTCTGATGCTGTTGTTCGGGGCTGAGGCTTCCACAAGCTCCCAGGTGGTTATGTGTTAATGACACGTGCTGAAGAGAAGACTCCACCTTGAAAGAGGTTTCAAGCAGAGCCTGGAGCTCGCTAGCCATCCGGGAAAAGGTAGCCAGTGATATTTAGATTTTTTAAAAGATGAAGTTTAAGACGACTCTGCTTCTTCTTCACCTGTCTCTGGTTCAGTCTTTTGAATTTGCAACTTCCCATGTAGCTTTAAAATCTAACCACGTGTCAGGTTATGGGGATTGTGATGAAAAACAGGGAAAAAAAAAAAAAAAGGAAAAACTGAGAAGCTGACCACCTTCCGGTGGCTAACAGTCAGAATGCCACGAGCCTTGGGTGTTAAGATCCTATGGGCCGGCCCTCCTGTCAGAAGTCGAGGTGGAGGAAAGCATTATGTTAGTGGCATAAATGAGTGTTAATCCTGCTCTGAAGAAAAGAAAAGTTTGTGCTTTCTTATCACATCTAAGGAAAAGAGAACAATTGTCTCCTCAAACACAAGCCCTTCCTCTCCTTCAAAAGACCAGCAGTTGTTCGAGCTTTTCAGAGTGTGTTCCCTGGATCACCTACATCGGAATCACCGGGATGCTGGTTAAAATGCAGATGCTGGGGCCCCACCCACAGGCCTACAGAATCTGAAACTCTGGAGCCTGGGGAGCCTGCAGTTGTGAACATTCCAGGTGATTCTCAGGCCCCTTACAGCGTGAGAATTGCTGCTTCCTTGCCGAGCACCAATAAAGCCTCCAGGCTCCTCGTGAAGGCTATACTCCTGGTGGGAGTTGAGTGGTTACCGGATTCTTTTGGGTCCTGTGCTGTTGCAGGCAAGGGTTTGTTTTAAGTAGAATACTGAGCATCAAAATGGGGGCCTACGACCCTGTGAGCATTGACTATTCAGTCATCCGTGTCGTTTTCTGCAGTGTTTTACACATACACATATTAAAAACAAAACCAGGACTGAAGAGATTCTTCCTCCTGGTGTTGACCCGGTTAGATGCTTTATTAAAAATCTCAGCACGTTGTTTTGGACACACTAGCCGTTTACTGTTAGGACACAGATCTGCTGATAAGGAAACATGGAACACCTTGATCCCTCTCCTGGACAGTGACTGTGCCTATGCCCCTGAGCACTGAAACCCAGACAAACCACCACTGTCCTGTCCAACACCTCTGCTTTCTGATATGTGATTCTCATGGTCGCTGTGTTAGTCTAGGTAACTGTCCAGCTTGGGTGTTTGATCACCTGTGTTCCCTTGTCTGGGATTTGACCCCCACCATGGCAAGCATGGGGAGCCACCGAATCCCAGTGTGAATCAGCAAAGTTAGAGGATTGTGTTAGAGGGTTGGGGATGCAGACAAGAGAGGCCTCCCGCCCCCCAGGAGTGCTAACTCATTTCCCATATAAACCCGTGCCCCAGGTCCCAGCCCTGTTCCAGAACAACGTCTACCCTCCCCGCTTGAGCCTGTGAACATGTCTTCAGGTGCTCCTGGGCCTAATGGAGGTGATTATTGCAATTTGATGATGCCCATCGACACAAACATCATTAAATAAACTAAGAATAGACACCCAGCAGAGAAAACCAATTCCCCGATCAGAAGAATGATTCCAGAATATATAACCGTTTCACAGACGGATCTGGGTCTGCTGCCCTTCCGAGCACGCAGAGGTGGGGCCAGGTGTGGGGTAGAAGGCCTTGGCCGGGAACAGGATTCTGGGATGTCCTCTTGGCTCTTGAAAGGGAGGTGACCGCCTGCGTTACAATAGGCTGTTTGAATAATTGTCATCTTTTTCCCATTTGCAGGAGACTCTGGCATCGCACAGCACAAAAATGATTTCATCCCTCGTCATTTCACAGCTGATGGATGAGAGTAAATCAAAGGCAAACCGGGCCGCGCCGCCCGCGCCCTGCGCACCGGCTCTGCACGCCGCGCCTACGGCCAGGCCGTCGCGGGTGAACCGCAGCGGGGTCTCCATCAGCCGGGCATTCGCCCTCCTTCCCGGCAGGCTGGGCGTTCAGACGCCGGCGGCCCAGGAGCCAGGACCTGACACGGAGCTGCCGTCCAACGAGGAGAAGCCGTGCAGCGGCCCCCAAAGGGGCTTTGCGTCCATCACCATCACGGCCAGGCGCGTGGGCCCCGCAGCCGGCACCCTGGCGTGGGAGGCCGTGGGGGGCCCGCGGTGCACCGAGTGCCGGGCCCAGGGCGCTCTGCTCAGGGACGCCTCTGCTCCGGCTGGGGGTGCCGAGCCCCGTGGGCACCAGGGACCGTTCACCTGCGCGGATTGCTCCAGAAACTGCTCTGTGGTGAGGCTGAAGGTGCCCGAGACGGACCCCCGGCTGTGCGAGACTCACGAGTACTGCATCACGGATGTGGACAACCGAGAGGACAGTTTTCCTCTGGGCGCCGCGCGGTCGGGAAAGGGGCCGCTGGTGTTCAGCTCCTGCGTCCATGTCAGGGTGTCTCAGCAGTGCCCCAATTCCATTTACTATCTAGACCGGTCCCTCTCCGTCCCCATTGAGCAGCCTCCGCTTGCTGGCCCTAAAATGCACAGGTCGGTCCTGTCGCTCAACCTAAGCTGCAGTTCACACGGATTGACACCAGATGGAGTAGACGGCACAGCTAATGGAGGGCCAATGAGCAGTGCTTTGAAGCAGGAGCTCACGGAAGGAAACCAGAACCTCCTAGGCCCCCGCTGGAACCCGGGTTTGCAAGGAAGTTTCTTGAAGGAAAACCCGTCCTTGGAGCAGGTGCATCTGGGGCCCTGCACCTGTCCTTGGAGGGGCTCCCGTCTGTTGGAAAAGCAAGCATTCTCAGGTGTGGGAGTTCAGCAGGTCACAGTAAGAAAAGGGAGAGAGGACTATACCACTCGGCACACCGGGGGTGGTGGCAGCCAACTGTCCATCCACATTCCTGGCTGGAGTTACACAGCAGGTGAGTGACACACTCATCCTCCGGAGGTGGGGCCGCCAGGTACAGATCCCCACCCCTCAGGTAATCTGTGCAAGTCCCCTGCCAAGGTGGGCAGTGGGTTTCTTCTACATGACTTCCCTTATTTCAAGAAGTGGTTCTCAGAAGCATCGTTTTATCTGCTCTGCTCTGAGTTGGCAATTAGTAGCTCAGTGTTGATGTCTGCCTTAGGTTTTCACAGATACTGTTATCTGATTCTCAGGGAGCTTCCCTCAAAGTTTTGTTTCCAGCAATAGCTCCAGACCCTGTAATGTCATGAGCAGGAAACTATGGCCTGCAGATGAAGTTATTTTAGGCCCATATCGCTCCAAAGCAGGGAGAAGAGGAAAAAGTGCTGTCCACGCCCAGAGGTTTTGTATCTCTGGGCTGAACATCTGGGTATCTGGAAGGGTCCACGGTCCTGGTCTGCTTTCCTTTTCAATCCGGCAGTTTGTATTTATGGATTGCTCTTAGAAATAATCAAATCAGTTTGTATTTATGGATTGCTCTTAGAAATAATCGTCTATAATGGAGTGTGTGTGTGTGTGTGGGGGGGGATTAGTAATTATGGGATATTTTCAACAAGATGCAAATTGGGGACTCTCCAAACTGCAAAAGCAGCAGTTTTCGGGGGCAACTTGGCTAGAATTTGCTATTTCTGCCATTGCCACGGTTCCCAGATGTCAGCAGCCCTGGGCACCCTTTACCTTTCTTAGGAGATCAGGAAGAGGAAAACAGGCTTTAGCCTGACACCAGAGTTCTCTCTCTGCATAAACTTCCAATTTTCAGTTTTACTTTCCAGGAGAGACTCTGATTTATAAATTAGTGACTTTCCATTTGGGGGAAATATTTAAAGATAATAGCAGTAAAATTGGAAATGCAGCATACATACAATAATTTTATAGTGTAATTTTTGTCCATTAAGGATTTATTAATTAATAAAAATGACTGTAAAACATTTTAAGCTATAATGTGTGTAGAAATGGTGAATGATGTAATTAATTTTAACAAGTGTGTATATATTGAATGCGCAGAGATTTCTAAGGCAATTTGACATGGCTTTCAGGTTGATTAGACCATCAAAATGCCTCTGAGTCTTACAAGCTTTATTGCAAAAAGGAAGAAGTAAGCCCTTATCAGTGTTGCAAAGATGGACCTCAATTTAGTATTTTTAAGAAGTTGCTCAAGTCAACCACTTCCTCCTCCTTGTAGGTGAAGATTCCAGAAACATACAACCTACGTTGTTGTATGTCTGCCACCCCCACCAAGGCACATCTTTGTCTTTATGTTGTGTCGCATGGTGTGAAATAATCATTTGGATTTATGGCACTTCCACCAAAGGATGTTTAAAAATCACTAGAGCCGGGTCCCCAAGGTTGATTTCAGAGGAGAGGAACATGAGCAGAGAAAATCCCCCACCCCACCCTAACTTATTTTGGCTTCGGTGCAGAGAAGATACTTGACTTTGACTTTGTGGAATGACTCCTCGGGTAACTGGTGTTCTTAGGCAGAGCATTGAATTAATTCTACTTCCCATGGGCCGACTTCCCTCAGAATAACTCCAGATGCCAAGGATTCCATGTGGAGGATTTGAGTGGCTGTGAATCATGTGGCCTCATTCTACCATTTGAGGAAAGATATTCACAGAGGCCAGCTCACCTTTTTGAGAGTTGCCGACCTATTATTTTCTTGTGCAGTGAAGGTGAACAAGCCACCCTACTTCTCAGAGCCTGTTTCTTCATCTAGGTGGCTAGAGAAGAGGTGTGTTTGGTGTTCTTGAAAGTCCCCTCTAGCTTGAAAAAAAATCTCTGTTCTGTTTACCTGAGGTGAATCTGTGAGGGAGAGTGTCCATGTGACTCTGGGTCCCTCAGTCATCCTGCTCAAAAACCACAGAAGCTTGAACTCACCATTTTGGGCACACACCTCAGATGTGTGCGTAGACACACTCACTCACACAACCCTTCCCGGACTTTCATACTTTCTCACTCAGAAACTCATTTGCAATGGGATGTATTCCTTCCCAGGTGACAAGAAAGCCCTTCTTGTCCACGCTACTGAATTCTTGCCTGAGATTTATAAGCACGACTCATAGGCTCTAACTAACACAGTCTGTCCTGGGCTAACCTACACAGTGCTCTGAGGGTGGCTCAGTCGGTTAAGCGTCTGCCTTCAGCTCAGGTCATGATCCCAGGGTCCTGGGATGGATTCCCGCATCAGGCTCCCTGCTCAGCGAGGAGCCTGCTTCTCCCTCTCCCTCTGCTGTTCCCCCTGCTTGTGCTCTCTTTCTCTCTCTGTCAGATAAATAAAATCTTCAAAAAAAATTAAAAATTTAAAAAACTCTGAGGAGCTGTTTGTGTTTCCTCTCTGGAACTGGGATCTCGTCAGAGGCGTTCTTGACAGCCTCCTGTGGTCACACATGCTATTAGCAGTCTTCCTGTTTCATCGTTACTGAATCTGATTCTTTTCATCTGAAGGATCCCCAAATCCTGCGTGAGCAGCATCCTCTCTAGCCACCTTGTTGACATTCAGCCACAAGGGAGGTGCAGTCCGGAAGATTCTACAAACAGAGGCAAGGCAGTTTCAGTTCCAGTCGTTAGGTCACCCGACAGGAAGTCCTATACATTGTGTTCGAGAATGAGCCTCCAGGACAGACACGCGGAAAAGGTTACTAAGATTAGGGAAGATGGGAGACTTGCAAACATTTGGTGCAGTATAGGTAGGCCATGTCTATCGGGGCGTCGTCGTCTAACTGACACACAGAGACCTGTTCTCTTTCTAGACGCTGAAGAATTGCTTTCTGTTTTGCCCTTCTCAGTCCCCGTATGTCCATTCTTTGTATCTCCACGGGTTGGTATGCCTCCTGCCAGCACCCGCAAATGGGCACTGCTCAGCTCCCTGCCCTGCTCTGAGGAAGGGTCACAGCATCCTTAGCGCTCATCCTACCAATGACCACAGCATACACCGCGCAGATCCTAGATGCCAGGCCCTGGCTGACATCAGTTGTGTCCATCACTTGGAATCCTTCAGACCGTTCTGTAAAGACAGTATCATTATCCCTATTTTGCAGCTAAGACAAATGAGGCTGAAGATGAACTGATTTGCCTGAGTCCGCATGGCCATTCAGTGCTGAAGGCTGTACCCTCTCAGTGACGGTCCTAAGCAGAGCTGTTTGATTGGTGGGGACTCTCTCAGTGGTGGGCCCCGTCTCCACTCTCACCACAGTGGGAATGTTTGAAGACCACTCGTGGACATACAGAGTGATATTAGTATCTGGTGGCCGGAATCTATTAGGAGACTGGGTTACACAGTTAATTTCTAAATAAATGTAATATGCCACGTCATTTGGTAGTTAGAATTTATTGGCTCAGAAATCCTTCCCAGACTGAAATCCCATTCTTTGTGGTGTTCTATGGGACTATACAATATTGATTTGAGTAGTTCTCTCTTTGCTGGGTGTTGCATGCCTAAAACAGTATTGACTTTGATACGTTACTTACTGTCAGTTTCATTTTGCATCTGTGGCCTAGATCTGAAGCTTTCCCCTGTTCCAGGACATCCGTGGAAGTTCATTTAGATGCTTTTGGAGAAGAGACTTATGAATGCACTTTTTTGATTTGCCCCAAGCATTGATGTTCTGTGGTAGGCTCTCTGTCTCAGTATGCTACAGCCAGTGCTCAGGCTCCTGGTGGCCTTGGTCTGAGAAGTCCCCAGTGGAGCTTAGCATCACTAGTGAACAAAGATGTGGATGGCTGGAGAGGATTCACTGGAGAGGAATGACCGGATTCCTGCTGGATCACGGAGTGTCTACTGTGTCTACCAGTGTTCTGATGCTATAATCTAATACATGTTTAGTGAGGCAGGTTTATGTCATGAAGAAAGTACTTCCATCACTCAAGGGAAAATGACAGACTATATGCGTACATGTCAAGCCTCCCAGAGAAATCTGCATTAGGCTCTGCTCCTTCAGTCCCATGAGAACTTCTTACTAGAGGAGCCAGAGGACATTTGAGGAGCCCTTATTTTACAAATATGATTTTTCTTTAATGATCTAAAACTGGGGTCTATAAGGTTTTTTGGGTAAAGGGCCAGATGGTTTCCATAGCAACTGCTCAACTCAAGCAGCCACAGACAATGCATAAATAAATGAGTGTGGACATGTTCTAATAAAACTTTATTTACAGAAACAGGCAGTGGACCAATTTGGCCTACTGGCTGAAATTTGCTGACTCTGAATCATTCGTCCTCCAAAACAAACTTTACCCTGTTTGCCAATCATGCATGTTGGATTCTCTGGAAACCCAACTCTGAGGGGGAGGTTAACGGGCATTTATTAGAGAGCGATCTTGGCATCGTGGATGGGAAGGGGGAAAGAAAGTAGGAATGGGCAGAGGGAGAAGTCACTCTGTGGTGCAGGCAGGGGTTAGCAAGAATTTTTTGAGGGCGAGGCTTTTAAATTGATTCTTGAAGCATAAGTGGAGAGGCCACTGTGTGCCAAAGCTTTGAGTCTTGGCACTTGGGAGTGGCTGAGAAGGTCAGTGCACCTGTCACGTAGTAAGTTGTGCCACGAGCCTGGAGAGGTGAGCTCGGGCCATGGTCACGGTCATGGCTAGGGGCTTAGAGACCAGAATAAGGATTTAAAATGTTATCCCAAGTGTAAACGAGATGCTAGGATGTAATGTATGCTTTAAGAAGATGGTCTTGCTTCTCAGAGGGTAAGAGACAGAAACAGGTGAGGCCATTGCTGTGGAGGGCCGTACTGGAGGCTGTGGGGTAGGAGAAGTCTGATAGTGGAATTCCCAAGCCTCAAGTACCGGTGAGCTTGGGAGGAGGGAGCCAAACACGTGGCAAGGTGGACTCCAGATTTCTGACTTAAGCATCTAGAGGAGTCGCTGTTGTTTTTGTGTATAGACTATTTCTTAAAGCAGTTTTAGGTTCACAGCAAATTTGAGAGAAAGTTACAGAGATTTCCCACATATCCCACATCCCACACATGCACAACCTCCCCTACTGTCGACATCCCCACCTGAGGGGTACATTTGTCACAGTCTGTGAACCTACATTGATATGTTATAATCACACAAAGTCTGTAGTTTACGTTAGGGTTCACTCTTGGTGCTGTACATTCTATGGGTTGGGACAAATGTATAATGACATGTATCCACCGTTCTAGTATCAGAGAGAATAGTTGCACTGCTCAAAAAATCCCCTGTGCTCTGCCTATTCATCTCTCCCTCCCACTAAGCCCTGTCAACCACTGATCATTTTACTGTCTCCATAGTTTTGCCATTTTTGGAATGTCCTATAGTTGGAACCATACAGTATGTGGTCTTTTCAGATTGGCTCTTTCCACTTAGCAATATGCATTTAAGATTCCTCTGTGTCTTTTCATGACTTGGTAGCTCATTTGTTTTTAGCACTGAATAATACTCTATTGTCTGGACGGACCACGGTTTCCTCCGCTCACCGACTGAAGGACATCTCGGTTGCTTCTAAGTTTTGGCAATTATAAACAAAGCAGCTATAAACATCTGTGCACAGGTGTTTGTGGGGATGTAAGTTTTCAGCTCCTTTGGAGAGATACCAAGGAGTGGAATTGCTAGATCACGTGGTCAGAGTATGTTTAGTTTTTGTTGGTTTGTTTGTTTACTTTCACAGAAAGCTTTCCCAGAGTATGTTTAGTTTTGTAAGAAGCTGCCAGACTGTCTTCCAGAGTGGCTGTACCATTTTGCTTTCCCACCAGCAACGAAGGAGAGCTTCTGCTGCTCCGCGGCTCACTAGCATTTGGTGTGGTCAGCCTTCTGGATTTGGGCCATTCTAATGGGTGTGTAGTTGTTTTAATTTGCAATTCCCTGATGACAATAGGACATGGAATATTCTTCCGGATGCTTATTTGCCAGCTGTGTGTCTTCTTTGGTGGGGTGTCTCTTAAGGTGTTGGCCCATTTTTAATGGTGTTGTTTGTTTTCTTCTTGTCAAGTTTTAAGAGTTGTTTGTGTATTTTGGATAACAGGAGAGAATGTTTTTATCCAGATGGGGAGGACGTGAGGAGGAGCCAAGAAGATCCCGAGCACCACTAGGGCGGGATACGTTTGAAGTGTCAGCGGGACCTTCCAGGGCAGTCGGCGAGCTGGAGATTGGGCCCGTGAATCTAGAGCTCAGGAGAATGTTCTGGGCTACAGGTGTGGTTGGGGGCTTCTTCCTAGAGTTGGAGTTTTATGCTGCAGAAGAGCTTGAGAACGCCCAGGGAAAGAGACGGACAGGGACTGCAAAGGGTTGGGAAGCAAATGTTTGAGGTCTGGCCGGAGCAGAAGGATTTCCGCTCAGCGGTAGTGCTCAGACTACCCCAGCTTTCCTGTACTGGGGTCTTGGTGTCGCCTGAGCTGTGCCACGTACAGTAGGGCTTTCATCCCTTTACTGCTCCCTCAAAGGCCATGAGGTGGGAACATTGTTTACCTCCAGGTTCTAGGTAAACAGGTACAACAGGTAAACAGATTTGCTCCAAGCAACTGCTAGTTGTGGCGGAGGGGGGGGGGGCAGGCTTCGTGCTCACCCATCTGGCTGTGTTCCCCAGGCCTCCTGATGGCACATCCCAGGCCACTGTTGTTACCTTTACACTCAGATTCATTTGCTCCTGTTCTTGGTAACGACCATCTCACCTCCTGGACCCCAGGCTCAGAAGTCTGGGTCCTCTTTGAACTCCTTCCCTGTCCCTTGCTGCCCTATTCAGTCACTGGCAAAGCCCACAGTCTCCCACAGCTGTCCGCTGTCCTCCGCGTCCACCCCCACCACCCCCACCCAGGCTTTTATGGCTTCCATGAACTTCTATGCCAAGATAGATTTATTTTCCTGACTATAAAACTAATACATTATAGGCAACTGAGAATAATAAAATGCAGAATAAAAAGCTTAATAATCATTGTTGATACTTTGGTGAATTTGTTCCATTGTTTTTTATGCATATGTGCTTTTTCTTTTAAATAGTCGAGATCCTGCTACGTGCGTGATTTCCCTCTGGGTCTCTGCCACTTAGCACTGTGTCATAAATATTTCCTGATATTAACGGTACTTTACAAAGATCATTTTATTGACTGAAATGGTGTGTTTTCTGGACCCATCATAGTTTATTTAACTATTTCTTCATTCTTGGCCCTTAAAGTTGTTACTCATTTTTCACCTTTTGGAATAATATTAATGTGGACACTGGGTGTGTAAGGCTTAGGAAGAAATCCTTTAACTGGCATGTCTGGGTCAGAGAGTATCGGCCTTTTTAGGGTTCTTGCAGCATGGTGCCAAGTTCAACTCCAGGAGAAGCCTAGGTGGAAGCTTCTTTTCTCAGGGTTGCGAAGGCCCTTTCTGTATGTGCTTGGCCAAGGTTAGGTACCAATCTACTAAGTTCTGCAAATTCCAGGATGGAAAGTCCAGCCTTATGGTTTGAGCTGGATCTCTGTGATTGTTGGTGAGTGTCCATTTTTCCTGCTTCTCACCTTGACCTTGGCTGTGGCTTTCCTGGTGACCCCACCCCTCATGTCCTCCTCCTGTAGGGCCTCAGCAGCTAGACATTTGGGGCCAGATCACGCCCTGTTACAGGGCCCGTCTGCACGCTGTAGGGCGTTTAGCGGCACCCCTGGTCTCTGCCCACTTGGTGTCAATAGCCCTCCTCCCAGTTGTGACCAAACCAACATCTCCAGACACTGCTTGGTTGGGGGCATGTCAGAATCCCCTGTGGTTGCGAACGGTTGGCCCACACTATGCCCAAACCTCCTTACAGCCCGTGGTGATTGTGGACCGGCCTGCTCAGCTGTTCTCATTGCTCACC
The DNA here is from genome assembly GCF_003265705.2 of Callorhinus ursinus. Lineage (NCBI taxonomy): Eukaryota > Metazoa > Chordata > Mammalia > Carnivora > Otariidae > Callorhinus > Callorhinus ursinus. The sequence goes on from NW_027397120.1 coordinate 6,236,909, forward strand.
AGACTGACACGAGCCTCAGCGCATGGTCCAGCTGCATCTCCCAAGTACTCAACTCCCAGGACTTTTATGGCCTCTTAATATAATGTATTTGCTATTTGTGAGGACCATTTTCCTCCTCTAGATTACATGGCCCTTGAGCTCAGGATCCAGGTCTGAGTCTTGGCCTTGACCTCTCCACGGCTGTCGAGGAGCCGCAGAGCACAGAGCCCTTGCATGGGACCTGTGTGCTGGGTGGAGGGCAGGCCATTTTGATGATCCAACAAAGCTTTGCTGATGTCAGGGTTACTTAAAAGCCAGCTACCTTGTCTTTCCTCAAACCACCTCTCCCTGTGGCCATATCTAAAACCTCTCTGGCTAGGAAAGGGTGGGGAGCCATGTGAGATTCACTGTCCAGAGGTAGGTTGTAGAAAAGTGAAATGAAAACTATAGTATTCCCACTTGGTTTTAAACTTTAGCGGCAAAAAGTTTCCAACTATCATTTCCTCCAGGAACTCATTAAGAGTAAGTATTATCATGGAACAACCTCTTTATTATCCTTTAGGTGGTCAGATTTAATGTTAAAAGAGAAAACATATGGACAGTGTTGCAAAAACATTTTGAAGGTTTTTGTTTTTTTCGTGTATGTTTTTTCATTTAGCTCTTGGTAAACCTTGATGGGATTGTGTTGTTTTCCCCATAATCTTGACTATGATGTTCAGATCATATGATCTCTAAAAGTTGTTCGTGTTAGCTACCCCAACTGTCTTTATGGAAAAAAATGTCCCCCCCCCCTTTTTTTTTCTCCTGAGTAATTCCCTTAGTTGTATGAGTGGCTTGTGTCCTCATGTTGTTTAGGAAATGGTCATTCTAATGGGTCATTTGCTCAGGTTTGCCAGGGATAAGGTTAAGAGACCTGGTTTCAGGGGCTGTGGCGGGCTGACAGGACACATGGTCTGATCTTTTAAATTAGGCAACTGCAAAGCTGCTGTCTATATCTGCCTGAGAAACGGTGATCATCAGGAGGACCTAGCAGAAGGAAGACCCACGTGTGGGTGTGGGGATGAGACCCATCTGAGTTTCAGATCAGGCTCTGCTAGCTGCTGACCTTGTGTCACGAGGAGCCCTGAGCATGGTGTGTATGCAGCGGGGCCTAATTATCCTTAGACCTAAGTGCCACCTGAGCTATCAATGGGAAATTCACGTGGACGTGCTCTCGGAAAAAGGAATGGTCATAACGGTGAATTCTGGAAGGAAGTGGTTCAAATATGGATGACCCTGGGAAAAAGGGAAGAAAAATGTGAGAAATAGGTGGTGTGTTTAACTCTTTTGGCTTCATGGATTTTGCTATTTTCCCCATTATCTTAAAGCGGAAGCTCAGGTATTTCCAAAAACTGTAAATATATTTTCCGTGTTACCGACTAACTTTGGGAGAATGAGAGATGAATGAAGATGGTAGGACCAGCCTGGAAAGTCATCTTAAGTCATAATGCCTCAGTAGCTTGTTGCTAAATGCAGAAATTGTTCCCATATTGTTACTCGGGGACATTTATATCCTGGATTAGGTCAGAGCCCTGTGAGGGCATCACTGTGGGTGAAGTACCACAGTTCACATAGGGACATTCTGGTGATCTTATGTGGCTTAGGGGCTACCATCAGAGTGTGGAAAATGTGTTCTCAACCAGGGGAGGGCATCAGACACACCAGCGCTACTTTTTCAAAATGTCCGTACTGGACTCTCTGCTGGAATCCAGTGTCTTCCCTGTTAAGAGCTCTTTTCTGAAGTCTGTAGGGGAGGGAAAATAATTTTCCCTCCACCCTCCAAAGTGCTCTCTGGGGCCCCTGTTTAAAAAAAAAAAAAAAGGAAGATTAACAAGAGAAAAGCAAATCAGTTTATTGACATGTATACATGGGAAAATGCATGCATGGGAAATCTGACTCTGAACAGGGGTTTAGAGTCCCAACAAGAATGATGGTTCCGTGAAGAAATGACAGGACAAAAGAAAGCAAGCAGTTTCAGGCTTCTGGGGTTCAGCAAAGCAGGGAGGAAACCAGTCGTGCAGATAAAGCCTCACGTTTGCTGTGTCCGATCTGCTGAGGCTGTCTCCTGGCTGATGAGTCTACCGTTGTCTCTGGTGATTAACTTCTGTCCTTCCTGGTGGAGAGGGAGGAGGGACCCCTTTGTAAATTTATGTCCTGCTTTTAGGCAAATAGGGAGAAGGCAGAGAGCTTTTCTTCTCTCTGCCTTTTTTCAGTTGCTTTCAGCTCAAGATGCTCCTCATTCAAAGTGACCTATTTGGGGGTGGCATATGCTTCTCCCCTTCAGGGACAGTTCTGTCTAGAGGACGGCATGTCCCCTCTGTGCATCTCAGTTCTCTGCTCTCTAGGGCTAATGATCAAAACTCTTCAAGGTTGAGGTCCCCCGAGGGGTCCTGAAGGGCAGGTGCACAGGACAGGTGCTCTCTTTGCAGGAGCAGAGCCTTTGTCATGCCACGTATAGTGAGCACCTGCTCCCCCAAATGCCTGCCCTTGCCCCCTCCCATTCTTGTGAAGAATGCCCTGTAGGAACTCAGAGTAAAACTCAGAGTCTGGGTGAGGACTATATAAATTGACCTGTTAGGTGGTAGTTTTCTATAGACTCAGAAGTTGGAGGCAAAAGCTGCAAAAATCCAGGTTTTCTTAATTAGTTGAAACATTGGGGTACAAGGACTGCATTATTTTGATCTTCTGTAGAACTGCCTTTGTCTTCATGATGCTTCAGTGTGTTGTGTCATGAGCCTAATCATTCATATTAAACAATGCCATTTATGGGGGGCCCCATAGGAATAATACCTCTACATTCCCTATTCCCAGAGCTGCGTGTCTTCTGAGTGACTCTTACCTCTCAGGCCATTTGGTCGACACATCCCCTGATGTTTCTCCTTCTACATTACCAGAAAACCCAGACAACTTCGAGGCCCCTCTCTTGTAAATATGCAGAATCTTATGGCAATATTTGGTGTTCTGGCTTTGTCTTTTCTTGCCCATGTACAAATAGCTAAGTTGGCTGAAATGAAGGGAAAAATTGTATAGTTTTACTTAAAATCTGTTCCCTCTTTGGGCAGGAGACTAAATTGAAGCCCTGGGCATGTATTGCACGGTTGGTATATATTCAGCAGATGAGACGCTCTGGCGTTTTAAGAAGATAGAGTCTTACCCATTTTTGCATAAATGTGGACTATATTGTGGTGATTTTGATCGGATGGCCCGCGAAGATGGTGAAACTGACCTTGAGTTCCAGTGGCACCCTGTCCTTCACCCCCATAAATACACGTGTAAGACTGAGTGACCTGCTTCAGTTAGAAGCGATAGCAAAGGAGCTGTGAAGAGTGGTGCATTGGACCCCAGCCAGCAGAGTTTGGGAGACGTGGTCCTTCAAACTCATTGAATGTCCCAGGTTCGTACATTTGGAAGATGTCACTTAGCTAGACATCAGGGAGAATTCGTGCTGATGTAATCGGTGTGGGAAAGCCCATCCTCCTTGTCTCAGCCCCAAGCGCTCCTTGACTGTTGGCACCCCTGGGAGCTCTGTGGTTTCTCCCCAGATATCACAGCATCCATGTAAATGCTTAGAAAAGACTGTAAATGTAACGTTTCTCCTTTAGTTCTTCTGCTGTTGTAATGTTTTCTTTCCCTTTTGTTAAAAAACAAAACAAAACATGTGCATTGTAAAAGTTAAAAATTAGGCGAGCAAAAAGAGGACAACAAAAAGCAACCATAACCCTACTACCCATAGGCAACGTCACTGTGCGTGTTTCCGTAGATCTTCCCAAGTAGATTACTTGGATGCAACAAACTTCTTTTTTCTTTATTCTGTCTTTCCAGTCTTTTCTTAATAGAAAGGGGATCACGTAAAACATCATTCTAGGAGGCTACTCATTCTCAGCAGTGGACTATGAAGTTCATTTTCGTGTCCTATAATATTCCTGTTAACCATGTAGTGGCTACCCAGGCTTTCACTGCATGGATTTACCTGGGGTTTTTTTTGTTTGTTTGTTTGTTTTTGTTTTTAAAACCTTCTTGTTGAATAGATTGTTTCCATTTTTACATTTTTGTGACAATGTGTTGATAAGTGTCCTTATCCAGAAATCTTTGCGGGCATTTCGTTTGATTTCCTTAACCCAGATTCCTAAGAATTTCTGGGTCAAAGGATAAGCAGAATTTTGAGGCTTTTTTTTTTTTAAAGATTTATTTATTTGAGAGAGCGAGAATGAGAGAGAGAGAGAGTGAGTACATGAGAGGGGGGAGGGTCAGAGGGAGAAGCAGGCTCCTCGCCGAGCAGGGAGCCTGACGCGGGACTCGATCCTGGGACTCTGGGAACATGACCTGAGCCGAAGGCAGTCACTTAACCAACTGAGCCACCCAGGTGCCCTCGAGGCTTTTAAATATAGATTTCCAAAAGATCCTTTGCAAGAGGTGTATGAAGTTACACTATCAATACATAAACACCAGCTTCCCTGAACATGCACAAACATTCAGTGTTGGCATTACAAAAATTTCCATGCCATTTTGATAAGTGAAAAATGATATTTATGATATATTAGTGCATATTTTTTGATGAACCTTTCCCATGTGATATATCTATATTTCTGCTTTTGTAAATTGCCTATATATTTTCTTTGTCCACTTCGGTCTTTTTTCTTTTGAATTTTTTTTTATGTTAAAACATCCTTTTGTATTTTTAATGTTGTTTTATCATAACTTTTTCAACTTTGACTTTTGAAAGGATTTTAACATCACAATAAAAAAATAAAAATTAAAAAATTAAAAAATAAATGAACAGAAGAGTTTCAAAGGTGGTACAGAGAGTTTCTGTAGAGCCCATATATCTAACTTCTCCTTATGTTACCATCTTACATAATCCCAGCACTTTTCTCCAAGACAGAGTTTCTCAACCTCGGCGCTATTGGCATTCTGGGTCTGGGAAATTCTTGGTTGTGGGGGCTGTCCTGTGTGTTGCAGAATGCTTAGCAACATCCCTGGCCTCTATCCCGAGACGCTAGTAGCACATCCCCCTCTCTCCCTAGCTGTAAAACAGAACTGTCTCTGGACATTACTACATGTTCCCCAGGGAGCAAGATCACCGGCAGTTGAGAATCCCTCACCTAAACTAGGCGATCAGTATTGCTACAGTGTGATTAACTCAACTCCAGACTTCATTGAGATTTCACCAGTTTTTCCACTAATGTCCTTTTTCTGTTCCAGGATCTCATCCAGGGCACCATGTTGCATTTAGTCACCAAGTCTGTTTAATTTTTGACAGTCAGTAATTTTAATTATTTTCCTAAGCCTCTTTTCCAGCTCCTTTGTGTAAATCTATAATTCCTCCCGATGTATGTCCTCAGATGGTAGAAGCTTGGCATCTCTTTTCCCTAAATGGTTTGCCAATGGTCTTTGGACTATTGATGAGGTAATCCATTATTTCTCTACTGGCTGGAAATGCCAATCCTGTATCGAATTTATGTTTATATGAGGATTTCCCTGACTCACGCAGTTTCCTTCTAGAAATTTCCATGCCTTTTGAATATTATGTGACTCACAGAAGCTGCTCTGTTACTGTGTAGGGATTTGAAAGGTGAGGAATTAGATACTCCTAAGTGTAAAGTCCTGGCATCTGATGCGTTGGCATCTGATGTGTCTTGTCACTGTGGGAGTTGGGTGGGGAGGGGCTGTGGCTTCCGTCATACTTTTTCAAATTTTAATTTTTTATTTTATTTTATTTTTTTAAGATTTTATTTATTTGACAGAGAAAGACAGCGAGAGAGGGAACACAAGCAGGGGGAGTGGGAGAGGGAGAAACAGGCTCCCTGCCAAGCAGGGAGCCTGATGCGGGGCTCGATCGCAGGACCCCGAGACCATGACCTGAGCCGAAGGCAGTCGCCCAACCAACTGAGCCACCCAGGCACCCCCATTTTATATTTTAAAAAAGCCCTCTCAGTTCGATCCCACACTCTGTTGTTTGCTTTTAATCAGCTATATGGAGGTTTAACTTACTTAAAGTACACACGTTTAACGTATGTGCCCATGTATCCAGCACCACAGTGGGATATGGAATATTTCAGAAAAATATCTGGCTCCTTCCCAGTCAGCCTTCCCCCTGCCCCCATACCAGAAAACTGCTCATCTTCTTTTTGTCTCTATTCTAGAATCTATATAAATGAAAGCAGATTGGGCTTTCTCTGTGGAGGGTTTCTTCCATTCAGACTAATGCTTTTGAAATTCTTCTACATCATGACAACTGTCTCGAATTTCTCTCCATGATGTTTTGTAGTTTTCATGATAAAGATCTTTCATGTATTTTGTTAAATGCATCCCTACTTATTTCACATTCTGAATGCTCCCTAAAATGAATGGTAGTGATTTTTAAACATTTCATTTCCATTTTTTTTTTTGCTTACACATAGACATATATAATTGATTTCTGTATAGTGACCTTGAATCCTGCAATGTCTTTGGAAGCACTTAATAATTATAGTATTGTTTTTTGTAGATTCCCCAGGATTTTCAGTGTATATAGTAATATTATGTATGATTAAAATTTTACTTGTAATTTTCCCATCTTGATGCATTTACTTTCTTTCTTGCCTTATGGCACTAGATAAGACTCACCAGTAAAATGTGGAACAGCAATAATGAGGGTGAGCATCTTGACTTATTCCCTTATTAGCCGTAGGGATTTAAAAATATAGATAGGAAGGCAAATAGGTAGGTGGATAGATTCTGTCTGCCAGCTTGAGCAAGATTCATTCTACTCCGATTTTTTTCTTTTTTAATTCTGATGAAATATATATAACATAAAATTTACCATTTTAACCATTTTTGTCTCTACAGTTCTGTGGCATTAAGTATATTAACATTGTTTTGCAACCATTACAACCATGTATCCACAGAACTTTTTTCATCTTACAAAACTGAAACTCTGATTCCCCATTCCCTCTCCCCTAGTCTCTGGAAATTACCATTCTACTTTCTGTAGGAATTTGACTACTCTAGGCACCTCATATAAGTGGAATTACACAGTATTTGTCCTTTTGTGACTGGCTTATTTCACATAGCATAATGTTCTCAAAGTTCATCTGTATTGTAGCCTGTGTCAAAATTTCCTTCTTTGTTACAGCTGAATATTAGTCCACGATATGGATGGACCACATTTTGTTTACCTATTCATCTGTCAAAGGACACTTGGTTGTCAGTGGGCCCACCTTTTGGCTATTGTTAATTATGCTGCTGTGGACATAGGTGTACGAGTATTTCTTTGAGTCTCCTGCTTTTAATTCTTTTGGGTATATACCAAGAAGTAGAATTGCTGAGTCATACATATTTCCATGTTTAATTTTCTAAGAAACCACCATACCATTTTCCACAGCAGCTGTACCATTTTACATTTCTACTAGCAAAGCACAAGTCTTCCAATTCCTCCATATCCTTGTCCATACTTGTCATTTTCTGATTTTTTGGCAATAGCCATCCTAGCGGGTATGCAGCGATATCTCATTGTGTGTGTGTGTAGTTTTTTTTTTTTAAGATTTTATTTATTTATTTGACAGAGAGAGAGCGAGCATAAGCAGGGGGAGTGTCAGGCAGGGGGAAAGGGAGAAGCAAGCTCCCTGCAGAGCAGGGACCCTGACGTGGGCTCAATTCCAGGACCCTGGGATCATGACCTGAGTCGAAACAGACGTTGACTGACTGAGCCCCCCAGGTGCCCTCATTGTGGTTTTGATGTGCATTTCCTTAATGATTCCCTAAGTGATGTTGAGCATCTTCTCATATGCCTATCAGCTATTTGTATGTCTTCTTTGGAGAAATGTCTATTCAAGTCTTTTGCCCATTTTTTATTCTGCTTGTTTCATTGTTTCTATTCCTAATTTGATGAAAGCTTTTATTATTGTTGAATACTTACATGCTTTGTATGTACCTATTGGGATAATAATAGGGTTTCTCGCCTTTATTTTGTAATGGGGGAATTATATAAATTTTCATGATAAATTATATGTTTCTAGGTTAAACTGTAGTCATGATGCATTATACTTTTAAAAATAAATATATTGCTGCCTTCTATTTGCTAATATTTTTAGGAATTGTTTTTTTATTCTTAAGGAACAGTGGTATGTCCTTTTATTGAAATGCTTTGGTTTTGGTATCAGGAAAATACTAGTTTTATGCAAAGAACTGGGAAGTGTTCTCTTTATTTCAGGAAGAGACTTTGGAGGGTTGATATTATTTCTTCCTTGAAGTGTTTGGTAGAAATCACCAGTGAAGTTATCTTGGCCTGAAGTTTTCTTTTTGGGAAAGCTTTAATTATGAATTCAGTTTCTTTAATCATCGTAGGACTAGTCAGTGTTTCTACTACTTCTGGAGTCTGTTTGGTAATATGTATCCTTCGAGGAATTTGCCATTTCATCAAAGTTGTTGAAACTATTGCCACAAAGTTGTTCATAATATTTTGTTACTATCCTTGGATCTGTAATGATGTTTCCTCATTTTTTTCTGGTACTCATAATTTGTGTCTTCTCTTTTGTCCTTATCAGTCCAGCTAGAGGTTTATCCATTTTATTGAAATATTTCCAAGGATCTAGGTTTTGTTCCATTGATTCTTTTTGTAGTATATTGATTTTCTGTTACATGATTTCTGCTTTTAGCTTTATTATTTCCGTGTGTCTGTTTACTCTGTCCTAAATTTGCTCTTCTCCTGTCTACTTTTTTAGCCTAAGGGAGGAGGCTTAGATCAAATGCTCATATCAAATGTTTTCACGTAATTATTTCAAGATACGAATTTCCTTCTAATTTTGATATACATTTTTCACTTTAATTCAGTTCAAAATATTTTCTGCATATACTCACCAATATCATTTTGTTTTATGTATCTTCATAATGAGATTTAATATCTGATAGGACAAGAATACAATCACTACTCTTTTTTTTTTTTCCAGAATGTTATTAGCTATTCTTACTTAAATAGAAAATGTAGATCACTTACACTTATTTTGATTACTGGTATATGTGGATTTATTTCCATCATGTTATTTAGGCTTTCTCTTTGTCCTACCTTGTCTTTTTATCTCTTTCATAACCTTACAGTGAATTAATTTTTTTTCTATTCTATTTTTTTCTTTGCTATTTGGAAGTTATACTCTTTATTTCTATTATTTCATTCACCAGCTGCAAATTGTAACATGTGAATTTAACAAAGCTGAAAGTTAATATTTTTAATCCTCTCTCAAACAATTTAGAATCTTAACTCCCACCACCCCCTCATATTGATCATTATATTTTAGTTTTTTTAATTTAAATTCAATTAGCCAACATATACTACATCATTAGTTTTTGATGTAGTGTTCAATGATTCATTAGTTGCGTGTAACACCCAGTGTTTTATTTCTAGTATATGTTATAGTTCTATCTTATTTTGTTTTGTGACTCCTACAGATCTAATGTTACTTTTACACAATCAGTGTTTAATTTACTTCATGGTTACCACTGCCTGGGCTCCCCTTTCCTTTATGTATGCCAGATCTTTGCTGCTGGTATCAAGTTTCATCTTCCTAAAATACGTATTTGAGATGTCCCTTTTTGTGGTACATCAAACTGGAGGGACTTTTGGTGATAAACTCTCCAAATTTGTTTGGGGGTGGGGAAGGTGGGAATTCTAAAAACATCTTCATTTTGCCATCTTCTTGAATGAAAACTTTGCAAGGTATAGTTTTCTATGTTGACAATTATTTTCTCTCAGCCCTTTGAAGATGTTATCCCAGCAATTTGGGCTTCCAGGTGTAGAAGGCAGCTGTAGGTCTAATTGTTGACCTCTGTAACTTTTTTTTGCACTGTTTTTAAGATCTTTTGTTTGTGTTTGGGATTATGCTTCACCATGATGGTTTTATTTTTTTTCCTTTAAATTTTTTATTGTTATGTTAATCAACATACATTACATCATTAGTTTTTGGTGTAGTGTTCCATGATTCAGTGTTTGTGCATAACACCCAGTGCTCCAGGCAGAACGTGCCCTCTTTAATACCCATCACCGGGCTAATCCATCCCCCCACCCCGCTCCCCTCTAGAACCCTCAGTTTGTTTTTCAGAGTTCATCGTCTCTCATGGTTCGTCTCCCCCTCCGATTTACTCCTCTTCACTATTTCCCTCCTGATATCTTCTTCTTCCTCTTTTTTTTTTTTCTTAACATATATTGCATTATTTGTTTCAGAGGTACAGATCTGTGATTCAACAGTCTTGCACAATTCACAGCACTCACCGTAGCACATACCCTCCCCACTGTCTATCACTCAGCCACCCCATCCCTCCCACTCCCACCTCCACTCCAGCAACCCTCAGTTTGTTTCCTGAGATTAAGAATTCCTCATATCAGTGAGGTCATATGATACATGTCTTTCGCTGACTGACTTACTTCACTCAGCATAACACCCTCCAGTTCCATCCACGTCGTTGCAAATGGCAAAAATCTCATTCCTTTTGATGGCTGCATAATATTCCATTGTGTGTGTGTGTGTGTGTGTGTGTGTGTGTGTGTGTGTGTGTGTGT
>NW_027397120.1:6247467-6471972 GCF_003265705.2 Callorhinus ursinus
TGTGTGTGTGTGTGTGTGTGTGTGTGTGTGTGTGTGTGTGTGTGTGTACACACCACTTCTTCTTTATCTATTCATCTGTTGAAGGACATCTTGGCTCTTTCCACAGTTTGGCTATTGTGGACATTGCCGCTATAAACATCGGGGTGCACGTACCCCTTCGGATCCCTACATTTGTACCTTTGGGGTAAATACCCAGGAGTGCAATTGCTGGATCGTAGGGTAGCTCTATTTTCAACTGTTTGAGGAACCTCCATACTGTTTTCCAGAGTGGTTGCACCAGCTTCCATTCCACCAACAGTGTAGGAGGGTTCCCCTTTCTCCGCTTCCCTGCCAACATCTGTCGTTTTCTGACTTGTTAATTTTAGCCATTCTGAATGGTGTGAGGTGGTATCGCTTTGAGGTTTTGATTTGGATTTCCCTGATGCCGAGCGATGTTGAGCACTTTTTCATGTGTCTGTTGGCCATTTGGATGTCGTCTTTGGAAAAATGTCTGTTCATGTCTTCTGCCCATTTCTCGATTGGATTATTTGTTCTTTGGGTGTTGAGTTTCATAAGTTCTTTATAGATTTTGGAGACTAGCCCTTTATCTGATATGTCATTTGCAAATATCTTCTCCCATTCTGTCGGTTGTCTTTTGGTTTTGTGGACTGTTTCTTTTGCTGTGCAAAAGCTTTTTATCTTGATGAAATCCCAAAGTTCATTTTTTCCCTGGCTTCCCTTGCCTTTGGCGAGGTTTCTAGGAAGAAGTTGCTGTGGCTGAGGTCGGAGAGGTTGCTGCCTGTGTTCTCCTTCAGGATGTTGATGGACTCTTGTCTCACGTTTAGGTCTTTCAACCATTTGGAGTCTATTTTTGCGTGTGTGGTGTAAGGAAATGGTCCAGTTTCATTCTTCTGCATGTGGCTGTCCAATTTGCCCAACACCGTTTGTTGAAGAGACTGTCTTTTTTACATTGGACATTCTTTCCTGCTTTGTCGAAGATGAGTTGACCATAGAATTGATGGTCCATTTCTGGGCTCTCTATTCTGTTCCATTGATCTATGTGTCTGTTTTTGTGCCAGTACCATACTGTCTTGAGGATGACAGCTTTGTAATAGAGCTGGAAGTCCGGAATTGTGATGCCGCCAGCTTTGCTTTTCTTTTTCAACATTCCTCTGGCTATTCGGGGTCTTTCTTGGTTCCATACAAATTTTAGGTTTATTTGTTCCATTTCTTTGAGAAAAGCGGATGGTATTTTGATGGGGGTTGCATCGAATATGAGGATTGCTCTAGGTAGCATTGACATCTTCACAATGTTTGTTCTTCCAATCTATGAGCATGGAACATTTTTCCATTTCTTTGGGTCTTCCTCAATTTCTTTCATGAGTATTTTATAGTTTTCTAAGTACAGATCCTTTGCCTTTTGGTTAGATTTATTCCTAGGTGTCTTATGGTTTTGGGTGCAATTGTAAATGGTATCGACTCCTTAATTTCTCTCTCTTCTGTCTTGTTGGTGTATAGGAATGCCACTGATTTCTGTGCATTGACTTTATATCCTGCCACTTTATTGAATTCCTGTATGAGTTCTAGCAGTTTTGGGGTGGAGTCTTTTGGGTTTTCCACGTAAAGTACCATATCATCTGCAAAGAGTGAGAGTTTGACTTCTTCTTTGCCAATTTGGATGCCTTTGATTTCTTTTTGTTGTCTGATTGCTGTGGCTAGGACTTCTAAATACTCTGTTGAATAGCAGTGGTGAGAGTGGACATCCCTGCTGCATTCCTGACCTCACAGGGAAAGCTCTCAGTTTTTCCCCATTGAGAATAATATTCGCTGTAAGTTTTTCATAGATGGGTTTTATGATATTGAGGTATGTACCCTCTCTCCCTATACTCTGAAGAGTTTTGATCAAGAAAGGATGCTGTACTTCGTCAAATGCTTTTTCTGTATCTACTGAGAGGACCATATGATTCTTGTTCTTTCTTTTGTTAATGTATTGTATCACGTTGATTGATTTGCGGATGTTGAACCAACCTTGCAGCCCAGGGATAAATCCCACTTGGTCGTGGTGAATAATCCTTTTAATGTACTGTTGGATCCTATTGGCTAGTATTTTGATGAGAATTTTTGCCTCCATGTTCATCAAGGATATTGGTCTGTAATTCTCCTTTTTGATGGAGTCTTTGTCTGGTTTGGCGATGGATCAAGGTAAGTTTGGAAGTTTGGAAGTTTTCCTTCCATTTCTAATTTTTGAAACAGTTTCAGGAGAATAGGTATTAATTCTTCTTTAAACGTTTGGTAGAATTCCCCTGGGAAGCCATCTGGCCCTGGGCTTTTGTTTGTTGGGAGATTTTTGATGACTGCTTCCATTTCCTTAGTGGTTATAGGTCTGTTCAGGTTTTCTATTTCTTTCTGGTTCAGTTTTGGTAGTTGATACATCTCTAGGAATGCATCCGTTTCTTCCAGGTTATCTAATTTGCTGGCATAGAGTTGCTCATAATATGTTCTTATAATTGTATTTCTTTGGTGTTGGTTGTGATCTCTCCTGTTTCATTCATGATTTTGTTTATTTGGGTCCTTTCTCTTTTCTTTCTGATCAGTCTGGCCAGGGGTTTATCAATCTTGTGAATTCTTTCAAAGAACCAGCTCCTAGTTTCGTTGATCTGTTCTACTGTTCTTTTGGTTTCTATTTCATTGATTTCTGCTCTGCTCTTTATTATTTCTCTTCTCCTGCTGGGTTTAGGCTTTATTTGCTGTTTTTTCTCCAGCTCCTTTAGGTGTAGGGTGAGGTTGTGTATTTGAGACCTTTCTTGTTTCTTGAGAGAGGCTTGTATTGCTATATACTTTCCTCTTAGGACTGCCTTTGCTGCATCCCAAAGATTTTGAATAGTTGTGTTTTCTTTTTCATTGGTTTCCATGAATTTTTTTAATTCTTTAATTTCCTGGTTGACCCTTTCATTCCTAGTAGGATGCTCTTCAGCCTCCATGTATTTGAGTTCTTTCTGCCTTTCCTCTTGTGATTGAGTTCTAGTTTCAAAGCATTGTGGTCTGAAAATATGCAGGGAATGATCCCAATCTTTTGGTACCGGTCGAGACCTGATTTGTGACCTAGGATGTGATCTATTCTGGAGAATGTTCCACGGGCACTAGAGAAGAATGTGTATTCCGTTGCTTTGGGATGGAATGTTCTGAATATGTCTGTGAAGTCCCTTTGGTCCAGTGTGTCATTTAAAGTCTTTATTTCCTTGTTGATCTTTTGCTTAGATGATCTGTCCATTTCGGTGAGGGGGGTGTTAAAGTCCCCCACTATTATTGTATTGTTGTCGATGTGTTTCTTTGCTTTTGTTATTAGTTGCCTTACAGAATTGGCTGCTCCCATGTCAGGGGCATAGATATTTACAATTGTTAGATCTTCGTGTTGGATAGACCCTTTAAGTAGGCTATAGTGTCCTTCCCCATCTCTTATTACAGTCTTTGGTTTAAAATCTAATTTGTCTGATATAAGGATTGCCACCCCAGCTTTCTTTTGGTGTCCATTAGCATGGTAAATGGTTTTCCACCCCCTCACTTTCAATCTGGGGGTGTCTTTGGGTCTAAAATGAGTCTCTTGCAGACAGCATATCCATGGGCCTTGTTTTTTAATCCAATCTGATAGCCTGTGTCTTTTGATTGGGGCATTTAGCCCATTTACATTCAGGGTAACTATTGAAAGATATGAAGTTAGTGCCATTGTATTGCCTGTAAGGTGACTGTTAACTGTATATTGTCTGTGTTCCTTTCTGGTCTATGCCGCTCTTAGGCTCTCTCTTTGCTTAGAGGACCCCTTTCAATATTTCTTGTAGAGCTGGTTTCGTGTTTGCAAATTCCTTCAGTTTTTGTTTGTCCTGAAAGCTTTTTATCTCTCCTTCTATTTTCAATGACAGCCTCGCTGGATATAGTATTCTTGGCTGCCTATTTTTCTCGTTTAGTGCTCTGAAGATACCATGCCAGTCCTTTCTGGCCTGCCAGGTCTCTGTGGATAGGTCTGTTGCCAGTCTAATGTTTCTACCATTGTAGGTTACATATCTCTTCTCCTGAGCTGCTTTCAGGATTTTCTCTTTGTCTCTGAGACTCTTAAGTTTTACTACTAGATGTCGGGGTGTTGACCTATTTTTATTGATTTTGAGAGGGGTTCTCTGTGCCTCCTGGATTTTGATGCCTGTTTCCTTCCCCACATTAGGGAAGTTCTCTGTTATAATTTGCTGCAATATACCTTTTGCTCCTCTCTCTCTTTCTTCTTCTTCTAGGGTCCCAATTATTCTAATGTTGTTTTGTCTTATGGTATTGCTTATCTCTCGAATTCTGCCCTCGTGATCCAGTAGTTGTTTATCTCTCTTATTCTCAGCTTCTTTATTTTCCATCATTTGGTCTTCTGTATCGCTGATTCTCTCTTCTGCCTCATTCATCCTAGTGGTTAGTGCCCCCATTTTTGATTGCACCTTATGAATAGCCCCTTTGATTTCGACTTGGTTAGATTTTAGTTCTTTTATTTCTCCAGGAAGCGTTTCTCTAATAACTTCCACGCTTTTTTCAAGCCCAGCTAGTATCTTTAAAATCATGATTCTGAACTCTAGGTCTGACATCATACTAATGTCCGTATTGAGTAGGTCCCTGGCAGACGGTACTACCTCTTGTTCTTTTTGTTGAGGTGATGTTTTCCGTCTTGTCATTTTGTCCAGAGGAGACTAGATGAATGAGTGAACAAAATGCTAATAGGTTAACAACGTCCCCAGAAAATATACTCTATAAACAAATCAGAAAACACCTGAAACCAGGAGGAGAGAAAGAAAAAAGAAAGAGAAAAAAAAAGATAAAGATAAAAACAAAAACAGAACAATACAAAAAAAACCAGACTCTGATCAAATATGATCAGGCTGGTGCATAGATCAGTGCCACACACTAGATTTTGTGTTTATTTTGGTCTGTTAGAAGAAAGTGCCTCCTAAAGTTTTAAAGAAAGAAAGACTTATATATGTACAAAATAAGGGTTGATACAATGAAGGGATGGACTGTGACTGTAAAGATGAAAAATATAAAAAATTTTAAAAGAGGAATTGATAAGGTGCTTGAAAAAAGAAGAGCATTAAAAAAAAGAAAGAATGAAAGAGAAAAAAAAAAAGGAGAGAATGTGATCAGGCAGGAGACTAGAACAAAGCCATACACTAGAGATTTAGGGTATATTTTGATCTGTTTGAAGAAACTGTAATTTTAAAGAGAGAACAACTTATATATATATGCCAAAAATCAGGGTAACTACTATGAAGGGATAGACTATGACTCTAAAAATGAAAAATAGATTTTTTTTAAAAAAAGATTGAGAAGATGTTAGTTGAAAAAGGGAAGAAGAGATATTTAAAAAAAGTTAAAAAAATTAACTTTGAAAGACTAATGAATCATGGTAAAAATGCCATGAATTCTATTTGCAGTATTCCCCTAGCGCTGGAGTTCTGCCATTCTCCTTGATCGGTAAACTTGGTCTTGGCTGGCTGTTCGTGCTGATCTTCTGGGGGAGGGGCCTGTTGCCGTGGTTCCCAAATGTCCCTGCCAGAGGTGGAGTTGCCCCGCCCTTGCGGGGTCGCGGCTAAGCAAGCTGCTTGGGTTTGCTCTCAGGAGCTTTTGTTCCCTGCAAGCTCTCGGTGCAGCTTTGGAGGACCAGGGTGAAAATGGTGGCCTCCCAATCTCCACCCGGAGGAGCCGAGAACTCGGGGCCCCGCTCCTCAGTGCGCCCCCAGAAGAAAGCAGTCACTCCCGTGTCCCCGGTCTCCGGCCGCACTCCATGCTCACCCGGCCTGTGACCGAGCATTTCTATCTCTGGCACCCGACCCCGTGTGGAGTCTCCAAACCCAGCAGATCCCTGCGGTGTGCTCCCGCGCTGCTCCTCCCGGGGGAGGAAGGGGAGTCTCCCCGGATCTGCCGCTTGTTGGGTCCCTGCTGGAGGAGCAGTGGCCCGACTGGGCCGCGGATCACAGTTTATGGCAACCCCGAGCTGAGCGCCCGCGCCTCCGCTCCGTCTCTGCAGCCGGCTTCCCCGCTCCAATCCCTGGGAGCTCTGCCGCACTCAGGCTCCCCCGGTCTTTCTGTGACCCCGAGGGTCCTGAGACCACACTGTCCCACGAGGATTCCACCCCCCTCTTAGCCACTGGACTGACGTTCCTCAGCGGAGCCGACTTCTAAAAGGTCCGATTTTGTGCTCCGCGGCTCTAGCACTTGCCAGAAGCGGCCGACGGAGGCCCCCTCCCCCACCATCTATCCTCCCGAATATCGCCTTGGATTCACTTCTCCGCATGTCCTACCTTCCAGAAAGTGGTCGCTTTTCTGTTCAGAGAGTTGTTGCTATTCTTTTCTTTGATCTCCTGTTGAGTTCGTAGGTGTTCAGAATGGTTTGATCCCTATTCAGCTGAATTCCTGAGAACAGACGAAATCCAGGTCCCCTACTCCTCTGCCATCTTGCTCCACCCCCCACCATGATGGTTTTAGATGTGGATTTCCCTTTTGTCATTTGCATGATTTGTTGTGCTTCATGAATCTGATGATTCTTTTTATTAGTTTTGGAATTTTCTCAGCCATTTTCTATTTCTTCTCCCTAATTTCCTCTGTTACTTCCTTTCAGTTCTGCTCAGATGTATTTTGTCCTCATTCCATCCTTTTTCCTCCTGGCCTGCTTTCAGTTTCCATTTTTTTGACTCTCTGTGATGCATTCATTAAACTGTTTAGGCTAGTATTCTACTTCACTAATTCTCTTTTCAGCTCTATCAAAATTCACCTGAGTTTTAAATTTCAATTAATGCATTTTTTTTGTGGAGTTGCTTTTGATTTCTTTTTTGAAATCACCATGGTCAGTTTTATAATCTCTCTTATTCCTTAGTGATAATTTTGATTAATTCTTTTATTCCTTCAAACATGTCAGTTATTTTATATTCTCTATCTGATATTTCTAATATCTGGGTCATATGTGAGTCAGATTCTACAGTTTGGCTTATTTGCTGACTTTTGCTAATGATGGTTGTTTCTTGCATATATTGTGATTTTGGGTTCATATGGGTACTATGGTAACCGTGGTCACCATATATGGTTCCTTTTTGGTTATTGTGATTCTGAGCACATGTTCATTGGAACTTTATCTGTGGAAATTCTGAGTCCTAGATTGGGGATAAGTTCCTCCAGAGATTTTCATGCTTCTCTCAGGTGGGCTCACATTATGCTAAAATTCCAACTTGCGGTTGTTCATACTGAGCAGGTTGTGTGAATTTTGGCCCCAAGCCAGAGAGGGGATCAGCTTGTGATTATGACTTGGTGTTTCATGCAGGGGTTTCTAGCCTGACTTTTCACAGTCTCACTTGCCAGGTTTTGTCTGCTAACCTGTTTGTCCTTAAATCCAAAGCTCTAGGTGACCAGAAATCAGCAGTTGCCCTTAGGGAAAGTGGATTGGTCTCCAGTTTTCTTCTTGAGCTCTGAAGGATTTCCTTACTTTCCTGCAAGTTGAGCCACATATATGTATTTATACTTATGTCTAAAGTTTTTAGTTGTTTTTTAGCATAAGGGTGTTTTGAGTATCTAGTTCACCATGTTGCAGGAAGTAAAATATCTTATTCATTTTTTTTTCAGTAGAATTTTCTTGAGTTGGCCATCCATAAAAAAAAAATGTTGGGATTCCGGTGTATTTTTAAAAAATTAAATTTATAGACTAATAGTCGTCATTACAATACTAAATTTTAACGCCTGTATATTGTATGCCTCTTCATTTACACAAGGAGACTTATGTGGTGCTTATTTTAAGTTGGGTTTTTTTTTTTATGACCTGATTAGGGTTTATCTAACATCATTACAGTTTTTCTCAAGCTATGAATCACAGTGACTTGTTTTCCATGTTATTAAAAATTCTCTGTAAACATATTAGTTTAATATTCAGATCATATAGTGATATAAAATTTTTAACCATATTTCTCCTGTTGGGCATTTTGCTTGTTTCTTAATTTTTCACCCCTATAAATCATACTTAGTACTTACTGTATATTTTCATGTGTACATCTTTGGCCACATTTCTGCTTGTGTTCTTTAGTATATTCCTGGAAAGAGGATTGTTGGATAAAGTATTTGAACATTTTTAAGGCTTTTGAGACCATATTACCAATTGCTTTACAAAAATGTTGTCACAGCATGCAGCCATTTGCAATGCAGAACTGGTCTCCTTATGTTCTCTCTAAAATTGAATGCATATATTTTTATGCTTTGCTAATTTGATAGGTGAAAGATTGTATCTTAGTCATGTTTAATTTCAGATGATGTAGAATTGTTTATTGGTCATGTAGATTTCCTGCTTTGGAAACTGTCTTATATTCTATCTCCCCTTCAGCTCCTTGAGCATTAGGGTTTTTCCTAGGGGTCTTTAAGGTACTAACTCTTTTAGGTCACCAGGGACCACGATGGTTAGCCTGTACCGTTTGGGCCAGTGTATAGTCACCCCTAAGTCATTTTGAACTTCCATTTTACAGTTCCACTACCGTATTCTGTCTTCTTTGTCTTTAGGGAATTGAAATTATTGTAACAACACAAATAATGATGGATTTTCAGAGAACTGGCATGCGCATGAGGAAACCTGGATGCAAAAATAACTCACTTCAAAGTTTTATTGAGAACAGAGTACAGATGAATTACTGTTCTTGGTGCTGTTGGTGGTATGGTGAAGAGAAAGAGAACTTTCTCTGTCCCAAGATACTCACAGGCTAGTGGGAAAGAGAGAAATGCAAGATGAGTCAAAGTAAGGCCCATGGGATAATCTACATCCTGTGCTAGCCAGCAGAGCCAGGGGATTGATTTCCATCGAGAGAACTAGCAAAGTTTCAGGGAGAACCTGGCATTAGTGGGATGGAGAAGGACATCCAAGGGGCTGGAAAGCACCACATGGCAGACACGGAAATTCAGAAGATCTAGGAGAATGACAACAGGAACATGTACTTAGATCTCTGGGGACTTGATGGGTTGCAAACAGGATATGGAAAGGGAAAGAAGTCCAGGACCCATTGTGGAGGGTAGTCCACAGCAGAGAATTCAGGCCTCACTCTGGGGGCACTGTGAAGTTCTCCAGGGCCTCACGGACTCAAGTGGCAATACCTGCATCCAATTGGTAGGGAAACCATGTTTACGGGCTATTGTAAAAGTCTTATTGTAAAATCCTATTTCCTTAGGATTTTCTTATAAAAATACATCCGATCTCAACTCACAAACTGAAAGCATGCATGGGTTTGACCAAAGTATCACTAAAGATCATCTCAGGCTCACCTCTGTGCTTGCAAATGAGCTTTCTGCTTTCCTCCTGAGTCTTGATCAAGTCACCACACAGGCCCTGAGTCCAGGATTAGTAGAGAAAGGATTGGAAGGGGTTTTTTTAACATGATGTAATTGGATGTGAATCGTTAATTACATCACGAAACTTAGCGCACAAAAAGCAGAGTCTCTCTGCAGCTGAGTTGAATTAGTTACTCAACCAAAAAAAATTAGACTACGAGTCAAAAGACTAGCAAAGACCAGAATGCTAAGTGTAAAAGCATATTTCGCTTGGGCTCCACCTGCTAGGCATGAAATGCTCTTTGTTTAATACAGTGTAACCCCCAGCTGTCCCCACCTTGTTCAAAACCTGCCAGCCACCTGCCTATCAGCTTGGCAAATGGTCCTGCTTTTTTTTAAAGAGTGATTTAATAACAGCTTCCTAGGGATATAATCCACATACCGTAACTCCCTTGCATTGCATTGTCTCAGCTAGCAGTATCTTCCAGATGGTAACTTAAAGTGCAGTGGATTTCTGAATATTGCATATTGCTAGATATTATTCAGCAAGAAAACCTAATGTAACAGGTGCGGGGAACTAAAAATTAACAGGTCACCAAAACCCAAGTTGTTCCTTATCTCCTTTTCCAGAAGAGAACCTTCTCTTTACAATTTGAACTATTTTTCCTGTAAGGAAATGCTCACCCCCTGCTAATCTCAGACAGAAGCTGACCATCTCGTCCTCCCCAGGGACACACCAGTGTTCACTGTCTGGTCTACATAGCCCGTAAAGCAGATCAGCTGCTTCCTTCCTGAAAACTGCCCTCACATGGCTAGACTGGTGGTCATGTCAGAAATGGGAAATGGGTAAGTCCACATCCTGGGGAAAGCCAGAGTGCCAACTACTAGCTGTTTAGGAAGTAAATGATTTCAGTCAAAGTGTAATGGAGCTCTCCGCTCTCTGTCTCCGCTCTTCTACCCATCTGGCTTTTGTCTAATTTTCTATCCATCCGTGCTTCTGCTAAGACAGCGGGCAGAGACTGTGAATTGGAATTGGTCAGGTTTGCCACTTGGTTTATAAAAGTTTGGGACGAGAAAGGGGTAGGAACTCTTGTCCACGATGACATGGTTATAATGAGATCTGTACATTTGAATGTTAGCTAATGTCCAGTTCCCACCAGACAGGGATGCACACATGCCACGTTCTCCACGCTCCCTGTCCCTTTCAACCAAATGGATTTGCAGTGCCTGCCAGTATGGTGGTCCAGCTAAAGATAAGCAAGGCTTCCAACACCTTCCTGAGTGGAGTGCAAGATTCCAGAAAAAGAAAATGTTGTAAGCATGCAGAAATGGCTCTATCATTCAGGAATTAGGCTTAGTCTCAAAACAATTTTCCTTTCCTGAGGCCACTGAAATTGAAAGAACCCAGGTGCCTGTAGAATTACATGTTTTTGTTACCATAGAGTGAGGATGGAATTAACTATCCTCAGGTTGAAGACATTTATCCTTTTGTCACAAATACCCCAATTTGGCCACTCTGTGGGGCCAAGAACTATGTCTCTGTTCATTTTCTATTGGTCATTCATAATAGGAATTTTGACCATAGAAAGTACCTATAAAATACTGCCGAATTATTGAATTAATGTTTCCCCCTAAGAAACTGTCAAAATCCCCCTGATGATACTTTTGGGTGCAGATCCTGTATCTCTTCATCATCTCCAATTATCTGGTAGGTAAGTGAGTCTTCAGGATTTTACTGGGCTCCGCATGGACTCTAAGCCCTTACTGAAGACATGAGCCATCACTTAAATGATGTGAGTCACTTGACAAAGGTTTATTGAGGGTGCCAGGTAGCATCTAGGTGTGTTAGGCATTTCAGTAAGCAATGCAGCGTCCCTGCCTTCGGGGAGCTTACTCTAGTGAGTGGGTACAGATGGACACAACTAGATGATGCATCAACATGAGAAATTCTGAGTGGTGATAAGAGCTTTAGCAGAGCACTGGAATCAGGTGGTGTGATTGGGTTGGCTACTTGCTGGCTTCTTCAGATAGGGCGGTCTTAGAAGGCATCTCTGAGTAAGCGATGTTTCAGTCAAGATCTGCATAATAAGGAGCCTACTTTGTGAAGGTGGAGAGGACAAGCACTTTCGATGGAAGGAACAGCTGCTGAGAAGCCCCTGATGTGATAAAGAATGGAGCTGGTACATCTGAGGGACAAGACCAAGGCCAGTGGGGGAGCGCAGGGGGACAGGGGTGGCCACATGAGCTTGAGAAGGTGGGCAAAAGACAGATCATGCCGGGAGGAGTTTCTGATTTATTTTAAGCGGGATGAAAGCTATTGGAGAGATTTAAGCAGAGGATTGTCCTGATGTGACTTACATTTTTCCAAGATCTCAGGTGGAAGCAGGACAGTCAGGAGAGCAGGGGTCAACAAGTGAGTGGTACCAGCAGAGGTGGAGTCGAATGGTTTGAGGTGGTTTAGAGTTAACAGGACTTGCTGATGGACTCCTTGTGGAGTGGAGGGAGGGAGGGAGGGAAGGAAGGAAATGCCTAGATTTGGGAGTAAATAACTCACTGAATTATGGGGCAGGATGGCTGGCTCAGGTCTCCCTTAATTCTTTTCAAATATATGAGACAGCTGACAGCTGTCCATTCACCGCTCCTTGGGGGGAAACCTTCATGGCCAGGCAGAGACCGGAAGTGTCTGGGTTCCCAAGCACTGGGAGGCGTGGCCATGTTTCAAGATGCCTGCAAACAAGTGATGGGAAAAGCAAAACAAACAGAAAGGTCCTACACGGAAGATTAGAAATGTTCATGCCAAGAGAAGACTGAGCAAAGGTAGCCAATTTTAGATACTACACTTAATGTAAGACAAGGCAGGCCAGAAGTTCATCTGCAGTGTTGCTATTTTGTGACATTTTGAGATTGTACCCTGGTGTGATTGGTATTAACATTGTATTATCATCTTCTCTTTTAAACATATAACTTTAAAAGGATGTTTGTGTTTTCAAGTGTAATTTTATTCTACCCAAGAGGTATTTTTTTCATCCTTGCCATATGTAATTACAAGTGAATAATGAAACTCATTAGGAAAACAAAATTCCCTTTTTAGTAATTTTCTTTACAACAAACTTTTCTGGAATACACATACCACAGTGCATACCATAATACATACCATAATACAGGACCGTTCCATAGTCTATTAGCTAATAAGGACCTTTCATCAAAGTGAAGATGGGATGTAGTTTCCAAGGGATAAAAAGAGCATTTATTAAACTGTGCTCACAAATACATTGAGCAGGATTTCAGATTATCTCACGTCTAAACCTACTTAATGACAAGTAATCTCTCCACTATTGTAATCGAGAAGGAACCGGATCTCTTGGACGGTGAATCTCTCTGGTTCCCTTTTGTTTGTGTTTTTACAATCCCAAATGGAAACAATACATATGTTTCCTTTTTCCACATTTTATTTTTAGAAAAGCTGGAGAATGAAATGCCTTCAGTTCAGCCACATGACTCCCATTAGCTTTAATGGGAGAAAGGCATCTTCATGAAGGAGAAGAATCGTCCCAGAGTGTATAAATAACAGCCGGCCCGTGACCCCAGAGAGGCCTCACTACAGCACATATCAGCTGTGTCCTTGGGGGCAGGTCCTGTCCAAGTCCGACCCTACTTGGGATGAGTTGGGACTGAACCATCGGGGTCCCTTGGGAGCTCAGCACTCAGAGGCTCCAGATCTGGGCAGGGTGGGATCTGCCCTGGCTTGTTGGGAAACCCCTTGCATCACTGATTCTCAGAGCTTTCTCTTTCTCCGTTCCAGGGTCCTCAGGTCCACCTTTGTGACCCTAGAGTGAGTCCCCTTATGACTAGACTTTTCTGAAAAATTCCAAATATTTTTATGCATGGGTTGACCTTGAATGACTGTCTGTTGGCCCTCAGTGCCTGGATTGGGTGGATCTCGCTGTGTATTCCTCTCGCCTTAGCCCACCCCAGTGGAGGTGTATAAACACCTCCATCTGACTGAAATGGTCAGGGTATCTCTGGAAGTGAGAAGGGAAAGGGAAAGGGAACGCTACAGAGGTGTCCCCTTCTACCCGCTTTTCCTTTGAAGCTCACCTGAGGGTCTCAGATCTTCTCCAACCCCTGCAGGTCATTCAACATCCTTTTCTCTCACCCGATTCCTGGCAGAAAATCTCTAGACATGGCATAAGGAGGGAGATGGCCCATTCAAGGGACAGACCAAGGCCAGTGGGGCTGGAGAGCAGAGTCCCCTCCCCCCAGAGCCCCTGCAGGCCCAAGAAGATGGCTCAGTTTGCCCCACCTGCCATATAAAGTGACCACAAAGCATAACCCACATTGACCTTCATTGGCTCTCTAGTGAATTTGGCACAATAGGCAGGAAACAGCAGTCTGGGCATGGGGGTGGGACATGGGTCAAAGATTGAGCAGTCTTCCTGCCTCTCTGTCTGTCCTTGGGTGTGTATTTTTTCCCCCTGGATTTGAAATAAAGGACAAAGTCCATCCATATCACTTTTAAGTTTGTGCCTTAGTTAGGAGCTGGGTAAACTCTAACAAAGGCTCACCCTTGCACAGTGCTTTATTCTCTTTGAGTGTGAACATTATCCCATTTCGTCCTCACGGAGCAGGATGATTATCATCCCGTTGTATAGGTGAGTGACTTAAGGCCAGATGGGCTTGGTGATCTGCTGCATAGTCACACAGTTAATGGGAGGCAAACCCAGGCTGGAGCAGATCACAGATCTCTGGTGTGCATTCTGAATTCTTCCTGTCATTTGTATTCCAAGTGCCTTCCGTCTCTCTGAAATGATGTCATGTTGCAAACTTGGCCATCTGAGGGACCATGCAGCTACCTTGTTAACAGAGCTGACCTTGGTGGGATTCTCAGTAGCTCATGACCCATCTCTACTCACCAGCAGATTGCCAGAAACTGGAAACCGAGCTGAGATGCATCAGGGTGTTTTAATAAATACAGAGCAGGATTTTACACACATGCTTATGTCATTTCTGGTACTTCAACAAATACAGAGATAGGGAGTCACATTACAGAGTTACTGAGAAGTGACTTTCAACCATATGAAAAACTGTAACCCTGGGAGGGTTTTTTAACCTCTCACAAATGACCGTTTTTTTTTTTTAAACATTCAAATTTAATATAATTCTAGACTTATAGGAATGGTGCAAATAAAATACAAAGAGTTTTCTTGCAACCCTCACCCTGCTTCCCCTGATGCTAACAAGTAAGACGTTGACAATGACCATTTTAAAAACGAATTTCTTAAATCAAGCTCCAGTGCAACTTATAGACCCACTGCTTGAAAACCCACTTTTTAAAGGGCCGTAGTTACTCTACAGCTTGACCCAAAAGACTTCTTTGAAAGTCATCAAGATGAGAAACAAAGATGGCTCAGAGTTTGTAGGAACTGGATAGAACCAGTGGGAAATGTGACTTCCCTTCCTAAGAGAAGCTTTGGAAAACCTGATTGGGGTTTTTAGACTAAGATGTTAAAAGCCCAACGAAAACCAATCAACTCTCTTTATCTTTTTTTTTCCCCTACCATGTTGAAATCAAGAATAAGTTGAATATCCTGACCAAAAAAAAAAAGAGAGGGAGGCAGTGGTATGGGAGGAAAAAAACAAAAAACAAAAAACAGCGCATCCTACACTAATTGAGTATAATTTGCTGCCAGTGGTTCAAGTTTATATAAAACAATGCTCAGCTGCATTAGCTGAACATTTGAAATTGTCAGAAGGAAGTTAGTTACTCTCCCAGCCAACATGAAACAGCTAGAAAGAATAAAAGTACATGGGGTCTCTCTCCTTTCCCCAGGCTCGTATATTAGGCATCAGCTCAGATAAAAGCTGGTAATCTGTAACAATTTTGCCTTCCCCACATTGCTCTAAAATGACAATTTTTAATAAGACAATGGTAAGTTTATTTTCACACACACAAAAATATCCTTCCCCTCTGTGGGCATAAGGAAAATGCTGGCTAGATGCAAATACTGTGGCTGTTAAGAAACAGTTAAACATAGTTCCATTTTTCTGTACCTAAGTGATCTCTCAGGGCAAGCCCATAAACTAAATATGTTTTGTTTCTCATGAATTACTCTCCGAGACGAGAAATAAATAATGCAGGAAGTCCACTTTAAATGGGAGTAGTGGGAAAACAGAGCATTTGTCTGGTGTGACACCACCTGTTTATTTCATTGGGCCATGATGGTCATTCAGGAGGGAACGGGAATGGTCATTCAGGAGAGAGCATTTGTCTGGTGTGACACCACCTGTTTATTTCATTGGGCCATGATGGTCATTCAGGAGGGAACGGTCATTCAGGAGGGCGTGTATAAGCCTCGCACCTACGTGATGAAAGCGGAGAAAGCCAACCAGCCTCAGGGTCTCTCTGCACGTTGACTGCGGTCTGGCCAGCCCTAACTCAGGCTCTTTGTGTTGCTTGATATAGTCTTCGTTACTATTTTCGAGTTTTTTCTCTTTGCTGCTTCTCTTCAGAGGCCCTTGGGGAGTCTCTCCAATTCTGATTTTCAAAAACAGTTCTTCAAAGGGCACAGCATTCTTAGAAGAAGATACATACGGGACCATGTGTTTCCAACCGAGTTTGGTCTGACATGACTGAGGTTTGTACAGAGTGTCTGAGA
Source organism: Callorhinus ursinus (assembly GCF_003265705.2). NCBI lineage: Eukaryota > Metazoa > Chordata > Mammalia > Carnivora > Otariidae > Callorhinus > Callorhinus ursinus. The sequence continues at coordinate 6,263,421 of NW_027397120.1, forward strand.
AAACCAGAAAAATGACATCAGCCCCGCAAGAAAGGGCTTCCGGCAATCCCAAGAGCACTGAGAAGTAGAACCCGGAACTTTTCCACGGGAATCCTCCAAGTACAATTCACTGCTTTCCTGACATGGAACCCTTGGAGGTATTTATAGCTTCCCCAGATGATGTTTCCAGATCTTGTAAGGGAAACGAGTGTCTGACTGGGGTTGGAGGGAGGAACAGGACTGACTGGGAGAGGCAGGAAGTGCAGGTATTGTGTATCAGGCAAGACTGTCTCCTTCCTGACCCCAGCCCCACTGAGCAGCAAAACAGGGCTTCCTGACGGCCGGGGACCCGAGAGCACCAGGGGAAGTTGCCTGGGAGAACTGGAAAGCATCTTGAGAAAGGGGATTCTGCAGGCAGAGCCCTCAGCCGTATTATCGGACCTCTAACTTTATACCCCACACTTTTGGCCCCGGGCTTTCAGCGTATATATTAAGCACTTCAAATTGGCTCTTTAATTGTGTTTATTTTCTTCACAACTGAGCATGAAATCAATCCGTTTCCGGCTTGAGTCCAGTGACCACAGAGTGGAGGTTAAAGATTTGCTGCTTCCAGGACCTGACGATTCCCATCTTCATCGTAATTGTATTAAATGAGTCCTAAGCAGGTTCATGCAACTATTTTCCACTCCCTTTTCGTAAAGTAGGGAAAATGTATATATTCAAATTATGGCCAGAAAACAGCAGTCCACACCACAATGGCTATCTCGCTAATGCTGAAGGCAGCATCACCCTGCAGGGGTTCTTTTGGTCCGCTGTGGTGCCAACTTTCAGCATCCAAGTATGGAAGCTATTGAGGGGTGCTCTAAAATGTAGGGACATTAGGGCACCGGGGTGGCACGGTCAATTAAGTGTCTGACACTTGGTTTCGGCTCAGGCCGTGATCTCAGAGCCCTGGGATCCTGCCCCATGTCAGACTCTGCACTCAGCAGGGAGCCTGCTTGAGATTCTCTCTCTCCCTCTTCTTCTGCCCCTCCCCCACCCTCTCTCTTTCTCTCTCAAATAAATAAATAAATCTTTAATAAATGACTAAATAAAGTGTAAGAACGTCAAGATCTGCCTGTATGTGGACTGCCCAGGGGCTAACGCCAGATCACTTGAAAGGGATTAAGGCCTAATCTAGTCGGATGAGCCTTCACTTGCTGATTTAGCTGACGTCTCCCCACACCCCCTGAACTGCCTGGAAGTGTTAGTATCATTAGAGATGTTTTGTGTTCTGCTGCCTTTGGCTTTCAGATGTTGTTTTCTTTTTTTTTTTTTAGTTTAAGATTTTATTTATTTGACAGAGACCCAGCAAGAGAAGGAACACAAACAGCGGGAGTGGGAGAGGGAGAAGCAAGCTTCCCGCCGAGCAGGGAGCCCGATGCGGGGCTCGATCCCAGGACCCTGGGATCCTGACCTGAGCCAAAGGCCGACGCCCAATGACTGAGCCACCCAGGCGCCCCTGGATGTTTTTTTCTACATCACTTTGACCACATTCATTAGCTAGAAGACCCTGCTAGGCTCTGTCAACCAGCTCCCACATATCAGATTCGCTCACTGGTCATTTGGACTTCTCAGAGCAGGTGCTCAGTTCAGCGCTGGCATCAAAACTGGCTGTTTGGGGGGTTGACCTATGGTCTGCCCAAATGCGAATCCAAGTGATGTCTGTGCATTCTACAGCAGGGCTCTTATTCCCTGCAGGCTTAAGAGTTGTCCCTCTTGCCCTGAGCTTGCTTTCTCACCTCTGTCTGACAAGAGCAAATGGGTCGATGATTTCAGCAAGGTCTGGCCAGACTGTCTCCTGAGCCCACTAGAGTGGTCTCCTAGTGTGGGGATTTCCTGGCCGGAACGTGAGTTCATATGTGGTTCTGCTGGGTATCGCAAGGTTCCCATTTTGTAAGTCTTTGTGTTAAAAGTCTTCTTTTAATAGATGAGTTCAGTCCATTTGCATTTATTAATACGACTGATGTTTGATGTCATCATCATAATTTTATAATTATTTGTATTTTGTTATATTTACTATATTTCTTTTTCTCTAAGATAAACTCTTTGTTTTTTTTATTTGCAATTTTTAGGGGTACTTAAGAAGGTTTGTATCTTTGTTCTTGTGGTTATATTTGTACTTAGACCCGTTAAAATTTCCTTTGTCCCTACTCTGAGAATAGTTGAAGGGGGATCAGAAAATCTAGGAAACCAGGAGGCTGACTGTGGTTTCATCTTTTAAGATATTCTTTCACATTCTTGCTCTTATGGGCACGTGGCAGGACTGCATGTCCCTCCGCTTGGACATTATACTTTGGCTGATGAAAATCTGAGTGATTGGAGGACTTGTGAGTAGATGCCCTGACGGGTGAGTGTGCAGAATGTCTGCCTCAGCGGTTACGAAGCACATGTCAAGGTCCTGTGGACAGTGATATGCTGAGACTTGGCCATGGAACTTGTGCTGTACCTTCCTGGGGATTGGTTCAAATGTAGATTCTGAGTCAGTAGGTCAGAGGGAGGGTCTGAGGTTCTGTGTCTTTAAAGTTCCCAGCTGGTGTCAGGGATGGGGTTCGTTGATCACATTTTTAGTGGCAAGGTGCTGAGCCATAAAACTTTGTTTTTGTTTTTTGTTTAACTTCCATAGAGCCTAATCTAGTTGCTCTCAATGTGTGGTTCCTGGAACAACAGCCTCAGCATGACCTGGGAACTCAGAAATGCACATCTGGGCCCCACTCTGGACTTAGTGAGTGGGAAACCCTGGAGCTGTGCCCCAGATTCTGGTTTTTAACAAGACTTCCTTGTGATTCAGAGACATGTTACCACTACCCAGCTGCTCCAGACCCATGCCCTGATGGATGGGGGTTGTATCACTTAGGACTTGCGTGTAGCTTTGAGTAACTAGATATCTATAAAGCTGTGGCTTAAAAATGCAAGAATTTATTTTTGTTGTAAAAGAAGTCCAGAGATGGGCAGTCTGAGGCAGATATGGCAGGCTGACAATGTCATCGGGAGCCCAGGCCTCTGGTTTCCTGCTCTACTTTCCTTCAGATCTGACTCCTTACTAAGCTCATAGGATAGTTGCTGGGACTCCAGCCATCACATCCACATCCTCAGTAAATACCAGCTGAATGGTCCTTCTTGAGACCTTACAGAGGTTCTCCCAAAGGAGTTCTGCTATTATGTCACTGGCCAGATCAGTAGCCTATGACACCAAAATCTTGGTTTTAGCTGGGCTCATGGCCATCTTGAACAAAATGAGGATTCTCTAAGAAAAAAGACAAAATGGAGTTTGGGTAGGAAGCCAGCCAGTCTGCCACAGAAGTGGTGGGGACTTGAGGTCTTAGTAATGAAGATTGGATGGCCTGGAGAAAGTAGCATCCTGTGAGCTGGAAGAGTTAGCGGATAGAGTCAGAGAGCAGGAGGTTTCCATTTACTGATTGGGAGAAGCAGCTGCTCTGGGTGCAGATACATTCCAGGTATGGAATGTGATTGTAGGAGTGGGAGCTGGAGTGGAGGTGATGTCACTGATTGTAGGAGGGGCATTGCAGCGGAGGTGATGGTCACGATTGTGGGAGGTGGGCTGTAGAGGAGGTGATGTCATTCATTGCAGGATTGGGAGTGGAGGTGATGGTCACTGGCTGTAGGAGTGGTGGGCTGTAGTGGGGGTGACGTCACTGGTTATAGGCATGGAGGTGTCTTCACTGGCTAAAGGAGCAGGAGTGATGTCACTGGCTGTGGACGTGAAGGTGACGGTCATTGGTTGTAAGAGGGGGGCTGACATTGATGGCCCTTGGCATGAGGGCAGGAATTATGTTGTTTTCACTGCTGCATCCCAAGTGCCCTATAACAGTGCCTGGCACATAGTAGGTGCTCAGTAAAGTGTTGTTGAAGATCAAGAGGTCAGGCATTTTCTTTGAGAGAGCAGGAGAGACCAAAAAGAAGCCTTGTTTTCTCCTCTGGAGTACTGAAACCTCAGATGAAGGTGATGGGGTAAGACCTGGAAGCCCCTGGCTGCACCACACACACACATACACGCAAACACACACACACACACACGCATGCACGCTCACACAGATGAGTGCATGCACATACATAAATACACTAACACATACACTAATGCACACACAAATGCATGGGCACATGCACCCCACACACTAACACACACACACACACGAGTGCATGAGCACATAACACACACTAACACATGCACACATGCAGACACATGTACACGCATGAGTGCATGCACACATGCAGACACACATGCAGACACACACGAGTGCATGCACACGTGCACACACTTACACATGCAGACACACGTACACACGAGTGCATGCACACATGTACACACACACTAACACGCACATATGCAGACACACGTACACACATGAGTGCATGCACACATGCACAGCCACACACTCACACTAACATGCACACATGCAGACACGTACACACGAGTACATGCAGGCACACGCACACATGCAGACACACGCACACACATGCAGACACACATACACACGAGTGCATGCACACATGCATACACACTAACACGCGTGCACATGCAGACACATGTACACACATGCAGACACATGTACACACATGAGTGCATGCACACATGCACACACTCACACACACATACACTCACACTAACACAAATGTACGCACACATGCCCAGCAGGCATTTCACTCTGCAGGAGCCTTGACTAAGATTCTCCTCTGCTGCTCCCTTTGACACCTGGCAGATTGCTTTGATTTTCTTTTTAATCAATTTTTAACGTGCGGCATTACCTGCTTGGTAATTGTCAGAGCACCCAAGAAAAGCAAGAATAGGAGGTGAGATAAAAGCCTGCCAGAATTATCAAGCAAAATGGAAAGAGCGGCTATCAACAGCCATAAACCTCTCCAAACAATAGTATATTAATGAACCTGCATGTTTATGTTATCACTGGTGTGGAAGTGGGTGATCCTGTCTAGTTATAGGTGATAGCCGTAATGGAAAAGAAAGAAATAAAGGGAAAAGTAATTATTCTACAGGAAATGTGCCCTACTTCCCAGAGAAAATCATTGTGAACATTTTTGAGTGACAGCTTGTCAGTGATTTTAATTTTTTGTATGTTTTCTTACACTTCAAATTTGATCATTTATTGCTTTTGTAATTTGAGAAAAGTTTTTTAAAGTAAGTGTGCTTTAATGTGAAAATTATCTTCCCAAATGGTTGCTTTGGGGAACTTTAGCATCTTTTTTTTTTTAAGATTTATTTATTCATTATTTTAGAAAGAGAGAGAGCATGAGCATGAGTGGGAGGGGCAGAGGGAGAGGGAGAGAGAATCCCAAGCAGCCTCCACACGGAGCCTGACACGGGTCTCAATCTCACGACCTGAGCCGAAACCAAGAGTCCAATGCCCAACCCACTGCGCCACCCAGGCACCACACCCCTAGCATCAAGTTTTAAGAAATGGCTTAAAATGTGCTTTTCCTGTGCTTCAGGAATAGAAATCATGTTTTGGGATAAAAGATTATGGACTATCCAATGACCTGGGGACTGTCTTTCCTGAGTGTAAGGTAGATAGGTGTAATCAAGTCATCACCTGGAACTTGTGTCTCTTGATCATCACTTGCAATGTGTTCAAGGTGACCGTGTTACAGAAAACAGACAGGCATATATGTGTGTGCGTACACATGGGCATGCGTTTTATTTCTGTCTTCCAAATACTTTTTGTATGTTCTGAGACTTTTGTTCATCAGCCTTAAGACCTCTAGGATTATGACGTAATTGGAAAAACAGCTCTATTTATCCAGTGTCCTTTCTAGATAGTCTCTGGGAGAGGGGAGATATTACCCAGAGATTTCTCTTCGCAGGAATTGCATATATGAGCCTTTGCTGTAAATGAGACTTACGTGCACCGTTTCCCACATGGTATTTTGAAACTTGACCCTGGAACAATGGCAATGGACATAGTGCGTTTTTCCCTTGCTCTCTTAATACAGAGGTCTTCCGATCCCTGTGCAGGCATATTTGTATCCATATAGACATCTTAACAACATAACCGCTCTCCCCTCCCCCACTGTGTGCCGATGTTCCAGAAGGGGAAGGCTCTGTCACGGATGATAGCTGCTGCCCCCACTTACAAGTCCGCTGCATTTCTTGGTGGCCGCCCCCTCCCCCGTGGAGTCTACTTCTTTAGGGAGAGACAGGGTTCTGATGTTTGGTGCGTATAACAGAGGAGAGCTGTTTACTGTCTAGGAAGGGCTAGCATGGGCAGGAAGTCTCATTTCTGGGGAAGGAAAGGGCTTCGTTCCTCATGCGTTTCCTCTGGCCCAGCCACCTTGGGACGCCCTTTCATTCTTACCCTCTGCTTCTTACATTGCCAGTCTATTCTGCTGGGCTCTCCCTTTTCATCTCTTTTCTCTTCCCCTGTGCAGCAGCTCTAGCTGGGTGGCTTGGCTCTGGGGCTTGCGGCCCCCATCCTCTCTGCCGGGAGCTGTTTATCCCATTTGCTGCCCGCCCCCCCTCCCCTCCCTGGACTCCCTTCCTAGGCCGCAACAGCTCCTCATAGAAACTGAACAGAAATATGCTGAAACAATTCTCAGCTGCTTTTAAACAGAAGTCTGGATTGGGTGGGATGCAGGGTCCCACGTGGAGACCCATTTCCACGTGAGCTTTCACCTGCAGCCCAAAGATGAAGCCTTGAGTAAAAAAGACGAAACATCCACCAGCCTTGCTCATTGCAAAATGCTCTTCTTTATTTCCTCTCTTGGTAGTTTCTTGGTGGGCCACCAATTGACTTTCTTTAATTTCACCTTCTGCATATTGTAACTGGAGGTAGTTGGAGGATTTCTCTCTCTTTGGTGAAAGGAGCAAAGCCCTTGCTGAAGAAGTCGTGTGCTATTGAGTGTCCATGGTGCCACCTCCCCTCTCCCTGCAATAGCCTCTGTGTCCAAAAATTAGCATGTCTTGTGCAGAGAATGCCCTATCTTTCCCTCAGCGGCAGCCTCCTGGGTCCCTGTGCCAAAACTGGAGACAGTGAAGTCCTGCCGAAAGCAAGGAGAGTCTTGCAGTTGACCCCAAGATACCACGCAGAGTGGCTTTCTGACTGATTGACACACAGTCCTGTCAAGCTCACGTCTTTGGTTTCCAGTGAGATGCAGTGCTTATGGGGTTTGCAGGAGGAATTAGGGAAACTGTATAGAAAATTCAGACATAAGAGCTTTAATAAGGTGGTGATGGGGGAGGGCAGTCGGGGCTACAGTGCAAATAACATTGTCCTTTAGGAGATCCTCAGACTCACCCTGTAGTTTAGAAACTCATGTTTATATCCATGACCCAGAAACATCGACAGAAGCTTCAATTACTCTGTTTCTAAGACCCAGTCATTTGTAAGAAGGTCCAACTTTCGAGGGGAGAAATATCCCCAGCAGGAACATTGAAATATGGGAGGAAATGTATGCCTTGGATTCAAGGAAGCCAGCCTTGATCAGAAATGTCTCTTTGGCTAATTGGCTGGGTTCGGTCTGTTTTAAGAAGGCAGGAAGGTGCACAGAGGTAGCCCAAACCCTTAGAGAGGACCATCCTAGGAGCTGAGTTCCATCTTCAACGCCAAAACACCTAAAACAAAATCTAAACTAATTTGGAGATAAATGACTCTAAAATGTATTCTGTATGTGACTTACCTGCCTTGGGCTATTCAGCATCCCCTAGACAACTGTCCTCTCTGGCTCATGTGTGTGTTTTCCTGTTTTATTAATTCGCTCTTTCTTTGCGATTCACTGACAGAATCTGGATGCTGTGCGGGTCCTTCTCTTTAGCAACCACTACTCATTTTCTAGCTTCTGTTGTGAGTCAAGTTGTCATAGGTAGGACTGTAGGCCAGTGGGGGGATAATAGCTCAATATGGGCTCACCTAAGAACATAAAAGATTGTAGGGGTGCCTAGGTGGCTCAGTTGGTTGAGGGTCTGACTCTCTTTTTTTGGATTTTATTTATTTATTTATTTATTTATTTATTTATTTATTTATTTATTATTGTTATGTTAATCACCATACATTACATCATTAGTTTGTGATGTAGTGTTCCATGATTCATTGTTTGTGCATAACACCCAGTGCTCCATGCAGAACGTGCCTTCTTTAATACCCATCACCAGGCTAACCGATCCCCCCACCCCTCTCCCCTCTAGAACCCTCAGTTTGTTTTTCAGAGTCCATCGTCTCTGGTGGTTCGTCTCCCCCTCCGATTTACCCCACTTCATCTTCCCCTCCTGCTATCTTCTTTTTTTTTTCCTTAACATATATTGCATTATGTTTCAGAGGTACAGATCTGTGATTCAGCAGTCTTGCACAATTCACAGCGCTCACCATAGCACATACCCTCCCCACTGTCTATCACCCAGCCACCCCATCCCTCCCACCCCACCTCCACTCCAGCAACCCTCAGTTTGTTTCCTGAGATTAAGAATTCCTCATATCGGTGAGGTCATATGATACATGTCTTTCTCTGATTGACTTATTTCACTCAGCATAACACACTCCAGTTCCATCCACATCATTGCAAATGGCAAGATCTCATTCCTTTTGATGGCTGCATAATATTCCATTGTATATATATACCACTTCTTTATCCATTCATCTGTTGATGGACATCTTGGCTCTTTCCACAGTTTGGCTATTGTGGACATTACTTCTATAAACATCAGGGTGCACGTACCCCTTCAGATCCCTACATTTTTATCTTTGGGGTAAATACCCAGTAGTGCAATTGCTGGATCGTATGGTAGCTCTATTTTCAACTTTTTGAGGAACCTCCATACTGTTTTCCAGAGTGGTTGCACCAACTTCAATTCCCACCAACAGTGTAGGAGGGTTCCCCTTTCTCCGCATCCCCACCAACGTCTGTCGTTTCCTGACTTGTTAATTTTAGCCATTCTGACTGGTGTGAGGTGGTATCTCATGGAGGTTTTGATTTGGATTTCCCTGATGCCGAGCGATGTTGAGCACTTTTTCATGTGTCTGTTGGCCATTTGGATGTCTTCTTTGGAAAAATGTCTGTTCATGTCTTGTGCCCATTTCTTGATTGGATTGTTTGTTCCTTGGGTGTTGAGTTTGATAAGTTCTTTATAGATTTTGGATACTAGCCCTTGATCTGATATGTCATTTGCAAATATCTTCTCCCATTCTGTTGGTTGTCTTTTGGTTTTGTGGACTGTTTCTTTCGCTGTGCCAAAGCTTTTTATCTTGATGAAGTCCCAACAGTTCATTTTTGCTCTTGCTTCCCTTGCCTTTGGCCGTGTTTCTAGGAAGAAGTTGCTGTGGCTGAGGTCGAAGAGGTTGCTGCCTGTGTTCTCCTTTAGGATTTTGATGGACTCCTGAATCACATTTAGGTCTTTCACCCATTTTGAGTCTATTTTTGTGTGTGGTGTAAGGAAATGGTCCAGTTTCATTCTTCTGCATGTGGCTGTCCAATTTTCCCAGCATCATTTGTTGAAGAGACTGTCTTTTTTCCATTGGACATTCTTTCCTGCTTTGTCAAAGATGAGTTGACCATAGAGTTGGGGGTCCATTTCTGGGCTCTCTATTCTGTTCCATTGATCTATGTGTCTGTTTTTATGCCAGTACCATACTGTCTTGATGATGACAGCTTTGTAATAGAGCTGGAGGTCTGGAATTGTGATGCTGCCAGCTTTGCTTTCTTTTTTTTCAACATTCCTCTGGCTATTTGGGGTCTTTCCTGGTTCCATACAAATTTTAGGTTTATTTGTTCCATTTCTTTGAAAAAAGCGGATGGTATTTTGACAGGGATTGCATTGAATGTGAGGATTGCTCTAGGTAGCATTGACATCTTCACAATATTTGTTCTTTCAATCCATGAGCATGGAACGTTTTTCCATTTCTTTGTGTCTTCCTCAATTTCTTTCATGAGTATTTTATAGTTTTCTGAGTACAGATCCTTTGCCTTTTGGTTAGATTTATTCCCAGGTATCTTATGGTTTTGGCTGCAATTGTAAATGGGATTAACTCCTTAATTTCTTTCTCTTCTGTCTTGTTGTTGGTGTATGGGAATGCCACTAATATCTGTGCATTCACTTTATATCCTGCCACTTGACTGAATTCCTGTATGAGTTTAGCAGTTTTGGGGTGCAGTCTTTTGGGTTTTCCACATAAAGTACCATATCATCTGCAAAGAGTGAGAATTTGACTTCCTCTTTGCCGATTTGGATGCCTTTGATTTCTTTTTGTTGTCTGATCGCTGTGGCTAGGACTTCTAGTACTCTGTTGAATAGCAGTGGTGAGAGTGGACATCCCTCTGTGTTCCTGACCTTAGGGGGAAAGCTCTCAGTTTTTCCCCATTGAGAATGATATTCGCTGTGGGTTTTTCATAGATGGGTTTTATGATATTGAGGTATATACCCTCTATCCCTATACTCTGAAGAGTTTTGATCAAGAAAGGATGCTGTACTTTGTCAAATGCTTTTTCTGCATCTATTGAGAGGATCAGATGATTCTTGTTCTTTCTTTTGTTAATGTATTGTATCACGTTGATTGACTTGTGGATGTTGAACCAACCTTATAGCCCAGGGATAAATCCCACTTGGTCGTGGTGAATAATCCTTTTAATGTACTGTTGGATCCTTTTGGCTAGTATTTTGGTGAGAATTTTTGCCTCCATGTTCATCAAGGATATTGGTCTGTAATTCTCCTTTTTGATGGGGTCTTTGTCTGGTTTGGCGATGGATCAAGGTAATGGAGGCCTCATAAAACGAGTTTGGAAGTTTTCCTTCCATTTCTATTTTTTGGAACAGCTTCAGGAGAATAGGTATTAATTCTTCTTTAAGTGTTTGGTAGAATTCCCCTAGGAAGCCATCTGGCCCTGGGCTTTTGTTTGTTGGGAGATTTTTGATGACTGCTTCCATTTCCTTAGTGGTTATAGGTCTGTTCAGGTTTTCTGTTTCTTTCTGGTTCAGTTTTGGTAGTTGATACATCTCTAGGAATGCATCCGTTTCTTCCAGGTTATCTAATTTGCTGGTATACTGTTGCTCATAATATGTTCTTATAATTGTATTTCGTTGGCGTTGGTTGTGATCTCTCCTCTTTCATTCATGATTTTGTTGATTTGGGTCCTTTCTCTTTTCTTTCTGATAAGTCTGGCCAGGGGTTTATCAATCTTCTTAATTCTTTCAAAGAACCAACTCCTAGTTTCATTGATCTGTTCTACTGTTCTTTTGGTTTCTATTTCATTGATTTCTGCTCTGCTCTTTATGATTTCTCTTCTCCTGCTGGGTTTAGGCTTTATTTGCTGTTTTTTCTCCAGCTCCTTTAGGTGTAGGGTTAGGTTGTGTATTTGAGACCTTTCTTGTTTCTTGAGAAAGGCTTGTATTGCTATATACTTTCCTCTTAGGACTGCCTTTGCTGCATCCCAAAGATTTTGAATAGTTGTGTTTTCTTTTTCATTGGTTTCCATGAATTTTTTTAATTCTTTAATTTCCTGGTTGATCCTTTCATTCCTAGTAGGATGCTCTTCAGCCTCCATGTATTTGAGTTCTTTCCGCCTTTCCTCTTGTGATTGAGTTCTAGTTTCAAAGCATTGTGGTCTGAAAATATGCAGAGAATAATCCCAATCTTTTGGTACCGGTCGAGACCTGATTTGTGACCTAGGATGTGATCTATTCTGGAGAATGTTCCACGGGCACTAGAGAAGAATGTGTATTCCGTTGCTTTGGGATGGAATGTTCTGAATATGTCTGTGAAGTCCCTTTGGTCCAGTGTGTCATTTAAAGTCTTTATTTCCTTGTTGATCTTTTGCTTAGATGATCTGTCCATTTCGGTGAGGGGGGTGTTAAAGTCCCCCACTGTTATTGTATTGTTGTCGATGTGTTTCTTTGCTTTTGTTATTATTTGCCTTACAGAATTGGCTGCTCCCATGTCAGGGGCATAGATATTTACAATTGTTAGATCTTCGTGTTGGATAGACCCTTTAAGTAGGATATAGTGTCCTTCCCCATCTCTTATTACAGTCTTTGGTTTAAAATCTAATTTGTCTGATATAAGGATTGGCACCCCAGCTTTCTTTTGGTGTCCATTAGCATGGTAAATGGTTTTCCACCCCCTCACTTTCAATCTGGGGGTGTCTTTGGGTCTAAAATGAGTCTCTTGCAGACAGCATATCGATGGGCCTTGTTTTTTAATCCAATCTGATAGCCTGTGTCTTTTGATTGGGGCATTTAGCCCATTTACATTCAGGGTAACTATTGAAAGATATGAAGTTAGTGCCATTGTATTGCCTGTAAGGTGACTGTTAACTGTATATTGTCTGTGTTCCTTTCTGGTCTGTGCCGCTCTTAGGCTCTCTCTTTGCTTAGAGGACCCCTTTCAATATTTCTTGTAGAGCTGGTTTCGTGTTTGCAAATTCCTTCAGTTTTTGTTTGTCCTGAAAGCTTTTTATCTCTCCTTCTATTTTCAATGACAGCCTCGCTGGATATAGTATTCTTGGCTGCCTATTTTTCTCGTTTAGTGCTCTGAAGATACCATGCCAGTCCTTTCTGGCCTGCCAGGTCTCTATGGATAGGTCTGTTGCCAGTCTAATGTTTCTACCATTGTAGGTTACATATCTCTTCTCCTGAGCTGCTTTCAGGATTTTCTCTTTGTCTCTGAGACTCTTAAGTTTTACTACTAGATGTTGGGGTGTTGACCTATTTTTATTGATTTTGAGAGGGGTTCTCTGTGCCTCCTGGATTTTGATGCCTGTTTCCTTCCCCACATTAGGGAAGTTCTCTGTTATAATTTGCTGCAATATACCTTTTGCTCCTCTCTCTCTTTCTTCTTCTAGGGTCCCAATTATTCTAATGTTGTTTTGTCTTATGGTATTGCTTATCTCTCGAATTCTGCCCCATGATCCAGTAGTTGTTTATCTCTCTTTTCCTCAGCTTCTTTATTTTCCATCTTTTGGTCTTCTATATCGCTGATTCTCTCTTCTGCCTCAAGTATCCTAGCTGTTAGTGCCCCCATTTTTGATTGCACCTCATGAATAGCCTTTTTGATTTCGACTTGGTTAGATTTTAGTTCTTTTATTTCTCCAGAAAGGGTTTCTCTAACTTCCATGCTTTTTTCAAGCCCAGTTAGTATGTTTAAAAACATGATTCTGAACTCTAGGTCCGACATCGTACTAATGTCCGTATTGAGTAGGTCCCTGGCTGATGGTACTACCTCTTGTTCTTTTTGTTGAGGTGATGTTTTCCGTCTTGTCATTTTGTCCAGAGGAGAATAGATGAATGAGAGAAAAAATGCTAACAGGGTAACAACGTCCCCAGAAAATATACCCTAAAGAAATCATAAAGGACCTGAAACCAGGAGAAAAGAAAGGGAAAGAAAGAAAAAAGGAAGAGAACAAAAAAGAAAAAGAAAAAGATAAAAACAAAGAAGAACAGAAGAAAACAAAAAAAACAGACTATGATCAAATATGATCAGGCCGGTGCATAGATTGGTGCCATGCACTAGATTTTGGGTGTATTTTGGTGTGTTAGAAGAAAGTGCCTCCCAAAATTTTAGAGAAAGAAAGACTTATATATGTACAAAATAAGGGTTGATGCAATGAAGGGATGGAATATGACTGTAAAGATGAAAATTATACAAATTTTAAAAAGAGGAATTGATAAGGTGCTTGAAAAAAGAAAGAGGATTAAAGAAAAGAAAGAAAGAAAAAAAAGGGGGGAGAGGATGTGATCAGGCAGGAGACTAGAACAAAGCCATACATTAGAGATGTAGGGTATGTTTTGATCTGTTAGAAGAAACTGTATCTCAAAAATTTAAAGAGAGAACAACATACATATATGCCAAAAATAAGGGTAACTACTAGGAAGGGATAGAATATGACTCTAAAAATGAAAAATAAAAAATTTTTTTTTAAAAAGGGATTGATAAGGGGTGCCTGGGTGGCTCAGTTGTTAAGCGTCTGCCTTCGGCTCAGGTCATGATCCTGGGGTCCTGGGATCGAGCCCTGCTCCACGGGAAGCCTGCTTCTCCCTCTCCCACTCCCCCTGCTTGTGTTCCTTCTCTCACTGTGTCTCTCTCTGTCAAATAAATAAAATCTTAAAAAAAAAGGAATTGATAAGATGTTGGTTGAAAAAGGGAAAAAAATTTAAAAAAAAAGTTTAAAATAATTAACTTTGAAAGACTAAAGAATCATAATAAAAAAGCCATGAATTCTATGTGCAGTATTCCCCTATCCTTGGAGTTCTGCCGTTCTCATTGATCGGTAAACTTGGTCTTGGCTTGCTGGCTGTTCGTGCTGATCTTCTGGGGGAGGGGCCTGTTGCCGTGGTTCCCACATGTCTTTGCCGGAGGCGGAATTGCCCCGCCCTTGTCTAAGTCATCTGCTTGGGTTTGCTCTTGGGAGCTTTTGTTCCCTGCAAGCTCTCGGTGCAGCTTTGGAGAACGAGAGTGAAAATGGTGGCCTCCCAGTCTTCGCCCCGGAGGAGCTGAGAACTCGGGGCCCCACTCTCAGTGCGCCCCCAGAGAAAAGCAGTCACTCCCGTGTCCCTGGTCTCCGGCCGCACTCCGTGCTCACCCGGCCTGTGACCGAGCGTCTCTATCTCTGGCACCCGACCCCGCGTGGAGTCTCCAAACCCAGCAGATCCCTGCGGTGCGCTCCCGCGCCGCTCCTCCCGGGGGAGGGAGGGGAGTCTCCCCGGCTCTGCCGCTTGTTGGGTCACTGCTGGAGGAGCCCTGGCCCGACTGGGCCACGGATCACAGTTTATGGCCACCCCGAGCTGAGAGCCCACGCCTCGGCTCCGTCTCTGCAGCCGGCTTCCCCCCTCCGATCCCTGGGAGCTCTGCCGCACTCAGGTACCCCCGGTCTTTCTGTGACCCCGAGGGTCCTGAGACCCCACTGTCCCGCGAGGGCTCCACCCCCCACTTAGCCACTGGAGCGACGTCCCTCAGCGGAGCCGACTTCCAAAAGTTCCGATTTTGTGCTCCGCGGCTCTAGCACTTGCCAGAAGCGGCCGACGGAGGCCCCCTCCCCCGCCGTCTATCCTCCCGAAGATCGCCTCGGATTCACTTCTCCGCACGTCCTACCTTCCAGTAAGTGGTCGCTTTTCTGTTCAGAAAGTTGTTGCTATTCTTTTCTTCGATCTCCTGTTGAGTTCGTAGGTGTTCAGAATGGTTTGATCCCTATCCAGCCGAATTCCTGAGACCAGACGAAATCCAGGTCTCCTGCTCCCCCGCCATCTTGCTCCACCGAGGGTCTGACTCTTGATTTCAGCCCAGGTCGTGATCTCAGGGACCTGGGATCGAGTCCCACATCAGGCTCTCTGCTGGGCTTGGAGCCTGCTTAAAATTCTCTTTCTCCCTCTGCCTCTCCCCTGCCTCCCCCTCCCCCTACTTGATTCTCTTTCTCTTAAAAAAAAAAAAAAAGAACATAAAAGATTATGCATTGCCTTAATATTTGCAAAGAATCATTGAAGTATCTTTTTCAATCAGATTGGTTCATTATGCTCTTTTCTTGCCAGTGGAGGTAAAGTGTCTCAGGGAAGGGGGCACCTTTTCCTCATTTTGTGCTCAGGACCTCGTGGTAGCCTCGCCTGGCCCAGGTTCATGTCTCTTGGTTGGCTGTGATGCTGTGTGTGTCCCTGAGGTCCCCACTCCCTTCCCTGCACTGTGCTTGGGTCAGCTCAGGCCCACATCTCGCTGCAGAGAAGTATCCCACTGTAACTCACCCCTAAGCCTCCAGTTACACACGGCGAGGGCAGGAACAGAAAATCCAGAGCAGCCCACTCCCCTGGCTGTCTTCCTGCTGGCCCGCCCTGCCTGCTGTCCAGGCTGTGGTCAGCCCCTTGTTTTCTGGACTCATTTGTGGCTTCCCTCTGTCTTCCCCGGAATCACACCCCATCAGCTCTCAGGGAAGCTGTGGCCAAGCCAGCCTGCTGATCTCTCTCCTCCTGGAAGCTTTTGAGTAACAGGTGCAATGACATCCTCACCTGAAAACAAGTACCTTTGAGCTTGCTATTGGTATTGGAAATATATTGTTTATGGATACTGACATAGGTGGGAAAATTATCCACAAGATAATCGTGACTGTTGGGCAGGATCTTTGGTTGCTTTCTGTTCACCTCCCGGAACATGGCACAGTTCTGGATAGGTGAGTTTGCTGGATACTTGAGCTATAGAAGATCAAACCATAGGGTAATGCATTTTATTTTATTTAAGATTTTATTTAATTGAGAGAGAGAACACAAGCCAGGGGGAGGGGCAAAGAGAGGGAGAAGCAGACTCCCCCTGTGCAGGGAGCCCAATGCAGGGCTCGATCCCAGGACTCTGGGATCGTGACCTGAGCCGAAGGCAGATGCTTAACTGACTGAGCCGCCCAGGCGCCCCAGGGTAATGCATCTGAGAAGAGGCAACAGAGGGAACATTACTATTTCAAGGAAACCTGCAGTGCCCCAGCTCTTCCAAATTCAGGCTCAGGAAGGAGGCTTTGAGTTTGAGTCAAGAAATAGAAATGCCTGTCAGAGGCTGCTGATTTACTCATGCTTCTCTTAAGACTCTCAGGACAGGCAGAGCTAGCAGTGCAATGGGCCATCACTGGGGTGATAGACATAAAATTGGGGGCATGAATTGAGAACTTCCAGCCCAACCCACATGCAGGGCATAATGGGGAGAAAGAACGTGCACATCCTTGCTTTGTGAAGACCCGCCTGAGGACAATTTCATGGTTGATGTTTGTACTTTTCAGAATCCACAAAAAGAGATCTGATCAATAAGTTGTCAGAAGAGTCCCTCTTGGGCTGCATATTTTTCTCTTCTCCAGCACCCCAACTGCATTCTACTTTCTGGGAGTTGTCTTAACTCTTCCAAGTCACCAGTGGACCACCTGACTTGCAGAGAACGCTTCACATAAGAATTTACATGAAACCAGGGATGCCGGGGTGGCTCAGTTGGTTAAATGTCTGCCTTCAGCTCAGGTCATGATCCCAGAGCCCTGAGATTGAGTCCTGCATTGGGCTCCTTGCTCAGCAGGGATCATGCTTCTCCCTCTCCCCCCTGCTCGTTCTCTTTCTCTCTCTCAAGTAAATAAAATCTTTAAAAAAAAAAAAAGAATTTACCTGAAACCAGATCAACAGGTAGCTGATAGGTAGGGAGGTAGGTAGGTCAGCCTCCCTTAAAGAGCCCGACACCGGTATGCAAGGAGCAAATGGGGACTGCACCACTGATCAGTGATTTCGTTTTTGACTCTTTTAAGAGAGCTTCTCATACAAGGAAGCAACATAGAAAGGAATAACTATTTTGAGACTTTTTGCTCATGGCACTTCATACTTAAACAGAATTGGCAGTTTTTGAAATAACAGTTTAGAAAGATATTTTCTGTACAAATGAGCAAAGCCCAACCTTTACTGGAGGAGACCACATGTCCTCTCCAAATGACAGGGCCAAGAATGACTGCCATTTTCTTTGTACCCCCAATGTGCCGGGACCCACTAGGTGCTTTCCTTCATTTTGGCTGTTTGTTTATAAGAACATGGAAAGCCGGCTTTACCCCGTGTGGATTCACTTGCCCCAGATGCCAGAGCCAGGGAGCACACTGACACGCCCTCTGTGTCCTCTGTTCTTCCCCCCACCCTGCACCACATCGCCACACTCAACCTGTTCTCGCTGTCGAGGACACTAGGGCTCAGGGACAGAGGGGCTGGAACGAAGTGCAGACAACTGAGGTATTTTAAAAGAGGTCCCCGTTCTAATCAATGCCAGGTGGTCGTGGGCTCATTTCCTCTTTGCGTAGGACATTTGAGAAAATATTGCAAGAAACTTCTGAGAGTCCTTATTATTTGTTCCTAGGACTTTTTTCTCCTCAGTGCTCAAGGGGGTTTGGACACATGCTTCTGGCAGCGGGGGCTCTCTCCCCCAGGTAGGGCCCTGCCCCTTAGAGGGCCTTAACATAGGAGATGGTGCCCGGTGAAGAGTCACTAACTTATTTAAAATGAGTAATTTTTAAACATTATAGAGTATTTCAAAAGAAAAACCAAGAGTATAAAAGAGGCAAACAGTGAAAAGAAAGTCTCTCCCCCACTCTCAGTTCCTGGTCCTGCACTGCCCTCAAGGTCCCCGATGTCCAGCACCTCTGGGTCCTTCCAGGGATGCCCTGAGTGTGTAAGCACTTACCAGTGGAAGCAGACCTGATGCACAGTCCTGCGTTTTGCTTCGTTCACTTGATAACACATCTTTGAGATTATTCCACATCTACAGAGGAGCATTTGCCCTATTCTGTTCCCTTGCTGCAAAGTGTGGGGGCACTAGGATCTAATGGTCCCCTGTTGATGGGCAGCAGGTGCTTTCTAGACTTTTGGGGTTACAGTGTGGCAATAAGCAACATGTTGTATTCATTTTCTTTCCACTGCTCTATGAGAAGTCTGCACTATGACCTCATTAATTACCTCCTACCTCTGTACTTGCTGTAGTACAGAGCCTCCATCAATGTTTCTGCATTAATGGTGATGGGTAACATTTTTTAAGTGCTTACTGTGTATCAGGTACTATGCTAAACACCTTACATGGATCAGTATTTTTTCATATTGCCTCAATTTTAATCACTATAATGTTATTCTGTAAGAATGATATAAATTATATAAATGTGTTGTTACATACATATATTAACTTCTTACGAAAATAGATATAATAATAAATAAGTAATATTTAATGTGATTACCTCGATTTTATAGATGGGGCCGGATACCTGAGAAGTGGTAGAGGTGGGATTTGAACCCAGGTACTCTGGCCCCACAGTCAGTGTGCTGAACCACCCACTCTCTTGACTAGTGTTGAGAAAGTCACTTGAGTTTCTAAGGGTGCTGGCGAGCACAAAGTCTTTAGACTGAATGCATGAGAGTGGTGTATACAGTGGAGCTCCACAGCAAGCTGGGGGAAGTCCTACCCAGAGCGATGATCACGTGACAAGTGCCCCCAGAGCACGTGCACATTGGCCCCCAATGGCTCCAGCTCACCTGTGTCTCCGTCTCCAGACAAGCAAGGTGTGCCAAAGTCAGTACATTTGATGTGCACTTGTCAGATGTTTTGAGCACAACTCTTGTTTTATTTTTAGTAGAAGCAAAAGTATTTTCTGGAAGCAGCGAGAAGCAACAAGGAGAAGCACGTGTGACTTTGTCTGCTCCCCCAGTGGAACAGAAGCTGGTTAAAGAGTTCCTTCCCGATGGGTGTAGCTCTCCAAACAACAGCTGTCAGTCTAGCAACTTCTCTGAGCCCTCAGAGAGTCAACAGCAAAGCTTCCTGAAATCCGGAATCCCTTTATCTGGCTTTCTTTGCCCCTTACAAGATTTATGCACATCTCCACAGGAAGACAGTGATGTTCAGATAGAAAGAGAGTCCCCCAAAGGTAAGGAGCAAGGGAGGTAGGGTTGAGGTGGTTCTGCTGTGATATTCATATGGAAAATGGTATGATGTCTTCCTGAGCCCTGGTGCACACAAGCTCACCTCATAAAGCTGTCCCTTCTGGACCGTGTGAGCTGAGAGCGAGCAGGACCTGCAGGTTTCCATGGTGGGTGAGTTCTCCCTCCCAAGCATGGAGAAGACAACCCTGTGTGGGTCAGGGATTCCGGCCCCGCTGCGCAGCGGGTCCGGATCCACCAAGGCCTAGAGGAAAGCCACTCCCAGGCACATGGCAGGCTCCCAGGCTTAGCTAAGGAGGGTATGAGGCGTTGGTGTGGCTGCTCTGAGGTCCACCAGGCCGCCCGTGGTCTTCCGTGAGTGCCTAGCAAGGGTCCTGTCTGAGAGGTGCAGGCCCTGCAGTGTCCTCCAGGTGGGTCCCAGTCTGAGCCTCGCACCGATGAGGGAACCAAGAATTCCAACCCAGCCATCCCTCTTCTAAGACCCAAGCAGCTGACCCCTATTAATATTGCGGTGAACAGCGGTATATAAAAGAATATAAAGGTAGAATAGAAAAGAGATCTGTGGTGCCCAGTTTTCAGTGAGAAAACTTAGATCTCCTATCACTCTGAAGGTTTTCCCCAAACAGCTATGGATAAGGACAAAAAGAAACCCACCAGGTTATATAGCTTTGCAATATAAAGGTTAAAAGGGCTATCGTAGTTGACAAAACTAATTTCACCTGGGAGCCAAGTTAATCCCTAGTTCTTCATCCATTAATATATTGAAGAAACATTGATTAAACACCTACTATATACACACCTACTGTGTGCCGGTCACTGTGCTCAGTGCTGGAGACACCAGGAGCATACCTGTGTCTGTGCCGAGCCGTCAGGAAGCTGCCGGTGGCCGCAGGGGCTCCAGGGTGGGGCTGGACAGAGATCTCCTCCTCAAGGAAATGATTCTGAGCAGGGACTTGAAAGCTGACTAGAAGCTTACAGATCAGACCTGAGGGTGAAGAGTATTGCGGACTGAGGGAAAGGCACGCACAAAGCAAAGAGTTGATGGAGAGAATATGGTTGATTTGGGATCCAGGGGGCCAGAGTGCTAGGAGGCAGAGGGGGACCTAGTGGGAGTCTGAGGTCACACGGTCAAGTCGGAACGTCCTTCAGACCCACTCAGGGGCTTTGAACTGAAGTCAAGGCCAAGCCTTTGAGGGGCAGAGATCTAATTAGATTCCCTCTGAAAGAGACTGTCTCCTGGATGGAGGCAGGGCGGGGGGGTTGGGGATGGATGGGAGATGGTGAGGCTGGGGGCTGAGGCCCTGCCAAGGAGCACAGAGTGGGGAGGAGAGGCCACAGTAGTGAGACTTTGAAGATACAAGGGAGCACTGATGTGAGCACTGATGAAGACGGGCATGCCTGCACCGCCCCTGGGGTGCGGGGGCTGGTGGTGGGGTGCAGGTGGGAAAGGATGTGAGGCACTGTGGCATCCCTGTGGATGCGGTGAGGCAGGAGAAAGTTCACAGCAAGAAATGGGGACGGTGTGGTGGAAGGTGTAATTAACTCTAGCCGCAGGGGGCTTGGGGGATCGATATCTGGGCCGGTCGGTTAGGCTGGAAGCAGGAATAGGGGAGCAACAGGGAAATCCTCCAGGAAGCACAAGAGCAGATGCCCGAAGGAATGAAAGAGGACGATTTGAGAGCCTCTAAGTAGTATGTTGTTGGCACAGAACGGAAGGCAATAGTTGGAAGTGGAGCGTCCACCACAAACGAGCTACAAAAAGTCTGGGCTGCCTGCAGGACCTGTAGGTCTTAGGGAACATGGGTGGATTTTACATAGAAAGAGGACAGCTGGTTCAGGCCAGAGAGGATCCAGGCATGGATGGTGGATGTTCTAGCAGGGGCTTCAGGTAAGAGATTCAGGGGACCATGGAGATGCGTCCTGTGGCCCCTTGAGCCTCCTAATGGCCACCTCTCCACTCCCAACAGAACCAGCTCCTAGCAGGCTCCTGGGCTGCCCCCGGGGAGAGATGCAAGGTGAATATGACATGGTCCAGCCCTCGAAGGGGTCCCAGGCTTGTGGGCTTAAAGCACCCTGTTATGACCTTACCCCGTAAGCAGTGCTGCTGCGTGTGGCAAGCGTGTTCTGCCGTGAGAGCACACCGCTGGTGGGATGGAGCCTGCTTTGGGAAGGAGGGCACTTCCTAAAGGATTGGGGCTCAGCCTGCAGGTCGGAGGTCCCTGGGTTTGTGGCGGCAATAGGAGGGCATATGGGTGAGGAGTAAGATGCTGTTGGGTTTCAGAGCTGGGGAGGTGCTGGGAGGCTGTGTTGGGGGGCGGTGCGGACGAGGGTAGGGGAGCTCACACAGGAAGAGTGGGCTAGCGTGGACGGAAGGGACAGTGTGTCCCTGGCGGAGCAGTTGGTCAGCAAGTGGTCAGTGAATGCGTATTAATTCGTCCTTCCCCGCGCCAGAGGCTGTCCTGCCCAAAGTGCTGTTGAATCAGTGTGCCCCCTGACCTTTTCCACAAGGGATTGTCAGTGGCCCAGGAAGTGACCAGATCCAGCTGAGAGACAGAGAGAGAGAGAGAGAGAGAGAGAGAGAGAGAGAGAGAGATCATTCCAATTATACATGTAAAGCCAGTGGTATTCACTAGCGGTTGAAGGGAAGGGATAAATAATTGAACACCGTTTTTCTGTCTTACATCATTAGTGTAGCAAACATAAGACAAATTAATACACTGTCCCCAAACAACTGAGCTATAACAATTGTACAGGACACACTTAATATGAAGCCTGGAATAGAAAAGTTTCTTTTCATTGTGAACAGAAGCATTTTGAACCCTGGAAGCCGAGGGAATACCTCCATGGTATAATTAGCCGGTGCAAAGTCTGGCTGCCCACAGACATGCCTCCCTGTGACGGGGGGGGGGGGGGGGGGGGGAGGGGGGCCTGTGGAGGCAGGATCTCATAGGCTTAACGAGGCCCATTAATAACCCACTGGTGTTTCTATTTTCCAAATTGTCTTCTGTGTCTCATGACTCTGAGAAGCCAGGAGGAAATCTTGCTGCCCCTCTAAATGGGATTCTAAATCTTCTCTCCCAGGGGATTACAAGTGCTGTGACTTGGTTGTAAAAATAAAGGAATGCAGGAAGAGTGAGGAGCCCCCCGAGCCAGCACCCCTGGAACCAGCACCCCCAGAGCCAGTGTCCCCTGAGCCACCAGAGACCCCTGACCTG
The DNA here is from genome assembly GCF_003265705.2 of Callorhinus ursinus. Taxonomy (NCBI): domain Eukaryota; kingdom Metazoa; phylum Chordata; class Mammalia; order Carnivora; family Otariidae; genus Callorhinus; species Callorhinus ursinus. The sequence goes on from NW_027397120.1 coordinate 6,286,020, forward strand.
TCCGAAGACTGTTCTGAGGGTCAAGGAACACCTGTAAGCTCCTTGACCTTGCAGGTAAGGCCCTCTGTGCACCCCGGCTTGATCCCCACCGAGGGGAGACCTCTCCTGGGGAGTCCGTGGTGGGGGGGGTCACGATCTCACTTCCACCTCTGAGACTGGAGGCTTGACTCCCCTTCGTAATGGCTGTGTGACCCTGGGCAGGTCCCCTAACCTTTCTGGGCCTCTGTTTCACAGTGTGAGTGCTGGAGAAATGATGTCTACTCCACTGGGCTAGAATGAGGATCGTGTAATATTGGTCATGACAATGATCATAATGATCATAGTAGTGACAGCATTTCTTCTTTTTATTTTTTTAACAGCATTTCTTGAGAAGTTATGGGTAACACTGCGCAGGTCCCTTTATAGGCATCAGGGCCTTCCATCCACGCTGCCCCCCTATGGGGCACGGGTCCCTGTGATCCCATCTTCAAGTGAGGATATTAAGCTTTGGAAAGATTAAGGAGGTTGCCCTAAATCACATGGCCATGAGCTCAGGGATGTGAAAGCTTTCATTTGGTGTCTGTTCCTGGTTGTAGAAGTAATACGTACACATTTTTGAAAGTTCAAAATTACAGAGAGATAAAAATTAGCAGGGCAGACAACTCCGAGAAAGCTCCTGCTAGCGGCGTGTTGTATAATCGGGCATACTATCTGGGAAAGGACTTGATAGGCTGTAAACATCCCTGCAGATGTGGGGACAGTGCCATTGGCCGGTCCCTGCCCCCCGGGGTCCTCGGTAGGTCCATGGGAAGAGACTCATGATGACCCTGAAACAGCCGCGCTGGGCCAAGAGGCTGTTCCCAGGGGCTCTCTGAGCAGCCCCAGTGTGCCTGGGACCAGGGGACGGTGCCATGGAGATCAAGTGGCCAAGAAGACTCCTTTCCCGGCACAGCTGCCAAGGCCACTTCCAGGATGCAGATGGAGCCTGAACTGCCCTCCCCATGGGAACCCTGAGCTCCCAAAGGGCTGGGGGAGGAGTGAGGCAGAGGAACAGTCTGCCATATGGTAGCATATCCTACCCTACTGTGTGCGGGGCTCAGGGCAGTGGCGGGAGGGCCACAGGGTGGGTGAGAGCCATGGCATCCAGGAGCTCACAGCCCAGCCTGGCCATCAGTGTGTATGAATCCATTGTACGAGGTGGTCTGTGAGGTACCACAAGGCTCGGGCCGAACGGGACGACCCGACAGAGCTTACCGGGAGAGCTGGAGCACTCTGACGGGTGCGGCTAGGGTATTCCTCCAGGCAGTGGAACCATCTGAACAGAGGTTTTCAAGGAATAGCAAGAAGGCAGTGTGGAAAAAAAACGTGGAGGCCCCTCAGATCCACCAAACCACAATGAGCCTCGGATTTTGCCTCCATCAAATGGGGATAAGTGTATCTGCTGTTCAGAATCAATGTGGGGATTCCCAGAGACAGCGGAGCCACATAAAGCGCGTAGCCCAGTGTCTGACACAGAGTGGAACGCATCGGTGGTGGTATCTTTTTCAGTGGACCTGAGCACGTGCATGGGTGGAGGGGGGCGTGTACTGAGGGATATGGCCGAAGTGGAAATATGGCCATGCAGACATCCGCTGCAGAGCTTGCAGAACCAGTTTGCATAGCCAAAGACACTTTGCCAACTTTTTCTTCCTGGGAATAGACATTCCTGTTAGCCAAGATGACTGTTTCTCCTGAAAAGGCATGTATTTCACACTGGGTGGATGATCTCGGTCTGTGCGTGAGGCGTCCAACCCCCAGCAGAAGCAAGTGACTCATGGTGCCTTCATTCCTTCCCCACCCATGTCTCTTTGGAGGAGGGAGTTCGGGGCCCTCGGATTTCAGTCTGTTGGAAACCGACTGGATTGACGGGGAAGAAGGGATGGGTAGAAGTGTGCCACCTTGCTGTGAGTGGCCAGGCAGTCACGCTGCAGCGGGGCCCTGGGGGCTGGCTGGGATCGGCCCGCAGGACCTATGTCCTCAACATGCCTGTCACAGTCCTCACACAAGGCAGTGGCAGAAAATCGTGGTGTGCGGATGCGCTGTGGCTGTTGGTCTTTGAATGTTGTGCTTTTGATCAGCTTCTTGACCAAATCAGAGGGATGTCTCTCTTGCCCGCATCACTTCTATTAAAGATAAAATATTCTCTTGCTGCTGTTAGGAAGCCCTGGAAGTCCGGAAACCCCAGTTCATTTCTCGTTCCCAAGAACGGCTGAAGAAACTAGAACACAGGGTACAGCAGAGAAAAGCCCAGCGGACGGAGAACCTGGGCCAGAAGCAGAGTCTCTTTCCTCCCCGCGCCAACAAGAAGCAGTTCACGGTTCCCCACCCTCTTAGCGGTAAGCTCCAGGGGCCTCGGGAGGGCAGGTGAGACCAGGGGGGTCTGAGGGGCCTGGGACTGTGGTGATGGTACAAGTGATACCCTGGACCTGCCCCGGACTCAGGTTTGCTCCACGCATCCAAACCGCAGTTTCATAAAGCCTGCTCCGGAAGCCAGCCCATTGTGGGAGCTTCTAGAGGGCACTGAATTCAGCTGAACTAGCTTGGGACACAAATTTACCACTGTAGCTGGGAAAGAAGCCACACAACTGTAGCAGCCAGGGTAGCAAGTTCAAATTCTTGGCTCCTAACAGACATTTGCAAGCGATCCCCTTTGCCCTGTATAGATTGCAAAACAGATCTCAGGGTGAGAGGGTGACTCCAGCTTGTCTACATCAACATTCGTCATCTTGAAACCCTTTTCCTGCTGGGAGCTCGGAGAGTAGATGGCCAGCTTTCCAAACGCTGTGGAGCCAGTGTCGAGCTGACCCCGTGAGGGGCGGCACGCATACACTCGTTAGACAGGGAGTACTCAGGAATCTTCTCTGGGCCAGGCACCATGCTGGGAGCTGGGGATAGCACTGTGAGCCAGACTGGCCTTGATCCTTTCTTCCTGGAGCTTATAAACAGACTATTAAAGCAGCAAGAAAAACAAGAAGAGACGAGAGCAAAAATGGGGACATCGGAGCACATACGGATGGCCTGCCAACTCAAATCTGAAAATCTGGAGGCCTGGGGAAACCTCCCTTTTATTCCTTTGGATAGAGGAACAAGATCTTTCTTCCTAGGAAAATGTTCTGGCCCCCAGGAGGTGAAATCATGAGTATAAATCTGAATAAAAGTCCTTTAGGGAAATAACCATATTCAATAAAATGCAGCTTAGCAAACATTACAGACACTGTAGGGGAGCCTGGGTGACAGAGGACAAAGGGTGTTATTCCAGAATTCCTGCTCACCTCCTTGGCCTGTGGGCAGGCTGTCTCCTTCATCCACCCATGGTGCTGCAGGTCATAAGACCCCGGGCAAGGGTGCATCCTTCTCGTGGCAGAGGATTTAGCAGAACACCTGCTGCTCCTTCCCAGTGACATTTTCTAGTATGCTTTAAAAAAAAAAAAAAAAAAAAAGGAAATCAACAAAATGAACATGCAGAGACTTTCCCTCTTTGAAAATGAGTCTCACCAGTGTTACAAGCTGCTTGACAGATCCAGGCTCGATTTGGGTGTGTTCTCTTGGGGACTAAAATCTCTGGCTCGACAAAGAGCAACCTGGGTTCAGGTGCACGCTTTTCAAGTCACTAGGAGGAACCAACCGTCAGCCATAAGTGGGAGCCCCCCTGGACACTTGGACATCTGAGCTTGTCCTGGAAGGGCTTCAAGGGTGCTCCTGATGTGTGGGCCACTTGGCCTTGACATTTTTGAAGATCCTGCCTGTTAAAAAATGGTTAACAAATGTGTTGTCAACAAACATAAGACAGTGCCACTGTAGAGCTCAACAGATGCACGTATGAAAAATGGCTTCTGATTAGCTTCTTTTTCAGTCAGATCCCTTTGTTTTGTGTGGGAAGAAATGGGGACCCAGGGACACTCAGGAGTGTCTTCTGTGTGGGGCCATTCCTCAGCGGCAGCGCTGGGTTCTTCATCCCCTGGGCCAGCTGCTTTCCAGCTATGCCACACGGTGGGTGCCAAATCCTCCAGGATTACTATCATCACCAATATTAGAGAGATGCCCGTTGGTCCTCCCTAGGGCTGCTGTAACAAGTGACCACAGGCCGGGAGGCTAAAATAATAGAAATTTATTCTCTCAGAGTCAGAGGGCCAAAAATCCAAAATGAAGGTGTCTAAATGGTGGTTTTTTTTCTGGCGGCTCAGAGGGAGAATTCACGCTCTGCCTGTGTCCTCGCTTCTGGTGGCTTCTGGCAGTCTTTGGCGTTCCTTGGCTGATAGATGCATCTCTGCGTTCCCCACCTCCATCTTCACGCGGCCGCCTCCCCTTGTCTGTGTGTCTTTGTGTTCAAATTGCCTCATCTGAGGACACCAGTCACGGGATCAGGGTCCACCCTCATCCGGCATGAACCATTCTAACTCACACGCATCTGCAAAGACCCTGTTTCCAAGTCACGATTACAGGTTGGGTTGTGGGGTAAGGACTTGAACATGTCTTTTGGGGAGACATAATTCTACCCACTACATTGTCCAACCGTGGCGTTTTCCCCTAAACAGGTCTCCTTACAAGCTCACATTCAATGAAATCTTTAAATGAAGTTCACTTTAAATGAACATCTTCAACTCGTCTATAATAAAGGGTGATCAGACCCAGTCAGTAGTTTTAAATAACCAAGGTACCTTTTTGCCCCCCCCAGTTCTGAGGTAGCCCCAGCAAGTAGGATGCTGTGGCCTGGACTTTGGCGCAGGGACTTTATGGCCACTCTGCCCATCCCTGAAGTATTTATGTGTCGATGAGAGCTTTATGCTCCTGTTTGTTTGTGTTAGGTCAGTTAAAGCAGACAACTTCTGAAACCGGAGCCTCGTGTAAGCTGGGGCAAGGGAGAAGGGAGTGTTTAGGGCCCCATTAAACAAGTCTACAGTACACATCTTGTCTTCAGCCTGTCTGCTGGCAAGATGATAAAAGCGAAATGCAGATGTTTTTCTTACATGCTAAATTAGTTAATAAATCATATGCGTGAACGAGCTTTGGCTAGAGCGTCAAGATGTCCGTTAGAAGGCAGACGGGTCTGCCTTTTGAGCTGCGCTAGCTGCCTCCCATCATCGGGGTCTGCCCAGCAGTCTTGTCTTCAGCTCAGCTGGGCACTCTGGTGGCTGACAAATGCCTCGTCGGGCAGGGGCTGCCGGGACAGTGGACCCCTGACCTGCAGGGACGATGACAGCGAAGGCCAGGGGGCCAACTCTGCTTCTTGTTGACTCACGAATGCTGAGCGGTTTTCAAGGCTCAGGGCAGGGACACACGTGGACGTGCATGCACGCACGTGTGTATGAGTTCACTGGGCTCCCTGTTTGTAGATGGGGATTTGCATGGCCAACTGAGACTCTACAGAGAGACTAGGAAGTGGCGGATAAAGGTCCTGTCTACCGCCCGCCTGTCTTTAACTGTCTCACCAGCTGTAGCTTAAATTCCCAAAGTCCGTACACGGGTACATCTCTGTCCTTGCCCGGAGCCATCTGGGCTACCCTTGCGTGCCCATGGCAGTGACCCGAGAGCTTTCTCATCCATCACTTAGCAGGCCTTTCTTGAGAACTCACTGTGAGGTACAGTCCCTGGTCTCACGGGCCCGTTCACCTCGTGGGGAAGGCACATGGGTAGAAGCAGCACTTGGGGCTGGTGGAAGGCTTCTGCTGGGGAGACCTCCAAACCACACGGGGATGAGGCTGTGCCAGCGCATCGTGGTGCAGGGTGTGGGGGGGAAGGGGTGGGGGGGCGTGAGGATGTCTGTTCAGCTCGGACTGAACTGCAGAGTGGGGGGCAGAGGGCGAGACAGGGGCCGCAGGTGAGCCCAGGAGGGCTAACAGGGATTGTAAATGCTGCTTCCAAATTTAACCTTATTCTGAGGTCGAGAGCTGAGGCAAGAGTGGCTCCAGGCAGGACAGGATGGGCAGGCCTCGGGCAGGGCAGTGGGATGCAGGATGGTGACAGATGGGACGGCTTTTGAGGTGGCAGCATCAATAGAATGTGGTGACTGCTGAATTGTGGAGGAGAGAAGGTGAGAGCCAGGGAAACGGAAGGCGGAAGACGGGAGGCAGGCTTTGCTTGCGGTCTCTGAGGTTATGGACTCTGCGGTCTCAGGGCACCCCCGTCCCCCGCTCCTTCCCACGTGAGGGCTCTCCCTGCTCACTCCACCACAGTTACTGGGCTGCAGGCAAGCCTTCCCCATCATCACTACACAGCTCCCAGGGGCCCGGGGGTTGGTCGTGTTCAAAGGCCGACCCTAACCTGGGAATTGGAATGTTTCAGAATTAGTCACTGCTTTTGCCTTACAGAATGAGTCTGGGCGGGGTGAACGGAGAGTGTTAGGTATAGCACCCTCAGGTGTAGCTGGTACAGCACCTGCTGGGAGCAGGTGGCTCTGTATCCACAGGTGTGGACATCCCTCGTTATCCTCCGCTGACCAGTGTGTGGCTGTAACCAGTTCCCGCTGCAGCTCCCCAGCCTCGCCCTCTTCATCGCTGGGAGTCCAGCCCAGCGCCCCCCTGGATTTCATCCCCACCTTGTGACCTGGACCCTTCCCAGCCTGACTCTGCCCACCCCTCCCCTCCCCAGCTGGTCTCCTCAGCGGTCCTTCCTTAAGTCAGGGCCCCTAAACCACCTGATAGAAGCCTTATCTGTTTCGCCTTGTCTCTGCCCTACAGAATCCTGCCTCACCTCACCGGCCCAGCCCAAGTCCAGCCTCTTCTTGCCTCTTACTCCCAGGGCCATTCCTTCTGCTTCCTGTAATGCCTGACCTGCTCTGGGGGGTGCTGAGTGCGCCGCTCTTTATGAATCGCGGTTGCTACCTGCAGCCCGTTGGGCACCCGGCGATGCTCAGACACGCACGCTGCTGTCCTTCTGTCTCAGCTGTTTCTTCTCTGCCTGTCGGGACTCTCCTCATAGCCCTCCCAGGTTGTCCCCCTAACCTGCGAACGTGTAGAAAACCCATGAGGAATATCCCCTTCTTCCGCAAAGCTCTCCCTGATACTCTCATCCAGTCGCCTGCCCCCTTCTTCTTCCATCTGAGTGCTCATGGTGCTTGTATCTTTCTGGATCCCCAACCTTCTCAGCTTCTCCGCTTTGGGTTATGGTCAGGTGGGGATGCTAGTAAAGTCTCCCTAGACTGTAAGTGCCGATGGGCACGTGCTGCACTAAAGCCACTCTGGGCAGCCCTGCTGCACGTAGCAACACAGACTGAATTCATCTGAATTGCATTATCCACACTTCCCAAGGTGATCCAAGTCAGAGCCATTCAGATCACGGACCAGTAGAGGAACGGAATTCTCCGGAAGGCACTGCAGAATTCCTCCTCCAGCAGATCTGCCTTCAGACTGATGATCTTGGCTGTAGCAAGTATTAAAATGAATTTGCATTCCCAGAGCATCGAGCTGGAGAAGTGACCCAGCAGATATGAGATGGCAGGGAAGTCATCGCAGTAATAAAAATGTGCTGTTCATCATGCAGCTAGCTGAGCCCCGGCCATATTGTCCCTATTATTGCCTGGTCTGATCTTGTGAATATTTTCCCATAAAACATCTGAATAAATATTTGGAGGTAGTTCTCCCAATATTACTCACAAAGGAATTTTTTAATGTGCTTATCAGATAAAAGTAATTGTTACTTCATCAGCCTGCAGAGAAAACAGTGGCATGATTTAGCTAAAAGACCGTTTCCCTGATTCAAAGATATTTACACGTACACTATTATGGTGTCCTTCACAGACCCATGAGAGAGGTATTGTTTTTTTTCCCTAAAAAACATGGGAAGAAAAGACCAATTTACATCTGTTGGTTAGAAGGACAGTGTTATTTCCAATTAAAATCGTTCAGGGTAGAAACAGGAATTGCAGAGTGGTAGGGAAAACTAACTTTATGGGAGATTCCTTTTCCCAATTGCCTGGATTTTATTTTCCAAATGATTTCCCTTTTATCTCACAATGCAGCTCAGTAGTAAACCTTGCAGTGACACTGAGGATATAAATCTACTTGGCAATGAGAAGGAAAGTTTATTCATCATCTATGAATCACCATATTTTGTGGTTCTCTAAAAAATGCTGGCAAACCCTGGAATTGGAGCAAACAATGACTCTCCGATCAACAGTTAATCTTTCAGACTTTCACTAACTGTTGCTGTTTTATGGTGAAGTGGGTGATTTGAGCCATTGTTAAAGTTCCTTTAAATGAGTAATTTAAACTTGCCATTTAACACAAACACATTTTTTAAAAATGTGGGGAAAGCACACCAGGTTTTCTTTTTAGGACAGATTAAATCCTATTCTATAGCTACAAATAATAACTTTGAAAACTGATGATTATAACTGTTTATTTTTAAAGATTTTATTTATTTATTTGACAGAGAGAGACAGAACGAGAGAGGGAACACAAGCAGGGGGACTGGGAGAGGGAGAAGCAGGCTTCCCGTGGAGCAGGGAGCCCGATGCGGGGCTCGATCCCAGGACCCTGGGATCATGACCTGAGCCGAAGGCAGACACTTAACTACTGAGCCACCCAGGTGCCCCTATGATTATAACTGTTAAAGGCACTGATAAGTTATGCAACCATGAAGACTGCTTACCTTTGTTTGACCTTATTTCCCCTAAACTTTTTTTGACCTTGGAATGCTTTTATCCAATTCTTGAGAGTCCACTTTGGAAATATTGCTCTAGGAATCTTTGGTTATGGAAATATCTACCATGCTTTGCTAAGGAACCCCCAACTGGAGTTTAAGTCTGCCATTTACCACAGAAACCTGGGACTGTGGAACAGAGGTCTTACTCTCCTTACTTGTATCCCTTTGGTCTAGCAGTGCCAGGAAGCAAGGGCTGAGGTTCCTGGGCACCTCTGGGCAGTAGAGATTGGTGCCAACTTCACGATCTGTGCTTGGCTTTACCTCATTGAAAGCTTGTCCATTGACAGACCCTGCCTAACCTGTCTCCATGTAGGTTCCGTTGGCATCTGTAACAATGCCATCATGCTGGTACCCAGCACAAAGTCCATCAGAGGAAAGGAGCCAGTCACAGTCCCTTTGGAAAGTATGTCACAAATGCAGTAGTGTGAAATAATAGAAGGGGAATCCTTGCCTATGCCAAGAGCCTAGGTAGGAGTGATGCCAAGGGGAGGTTTGACTGATACAGGCTCGCCTTCCTTTGCGGTCCCTGTGGCTTTTATGAGAGCTGGCAGAGAGCCTTGGACCCCTATGTCCTTTACTGGGTCTTTGAGGAGTAACCAGATAATACAAAAAATATTAACATTTGTTGTCTTTGGTCATAGGGATGGAGTGTGGATGGAAAGGAGCCAGGGGTATGGGGGGGGAGGGATGAGGAAGCAAAAAGTGTAGAAGAAATCCGCCCCCCGCCCTTGTCCTCTAGGGGTTCAGTGCCACTTGGGAGGAGAGCTGGCCTGGCAGACAGCTGAAAACCAAGTCTAGAATCACATAGGAAAAGACCCCGAGGAAGTGGGGAAGGAGGGGCTTGAGCAGCTGCTCTTGGTCTGAGAGCAGGATAGAACCAGGGATTGCATAAAGACTGCATTTCTCTCCAAAAATGCTCTTCATAGACATGTTGGGCTTGGGGATCTGGTTCCTCTAACTGGGGGAGCTGAAGTTGCCGTCCCCAGGCCCCGTCTGCCCATGCGCATCAAGGGCTCTCCCATTATGAAGATCTGCAGGGAGTCTCATGGGTTGCTGGTGTTCTTGGCGGGCTGTTCTCACCACCACCGCCCCTGCCCTGGCTCTAAACTTGAGGATGAATCTCTGAGCAGGAGCTGAGCTCTCCACGAAGAGATCGAGTCACTTCTTTAACCAGGAGACTTCATACCTTACTTCCCAAATTGAGCATGCAAAGAGAGAAATAGATATCCCTGGAGACCTCTGGTTTATTCTTCTTTTCTTTTCTTTTTTTTTTTAATTTTTAAAGATTTTTTTAAAAAAATTATTTGACACAGAGAGAGAGAGAGAGAGAGAAAATGAGCGGGGTGGGGGGTGGGGGCAGAGGGAGAGAGAAGCAGACTCTGCGCTGAGCAGGGAGCCCGATGTGGGGCTCAATCCCAGGACCCTGGGATCATGACCTGAGCCGAAGGCAGACACTTAATGACTGAGCCACCCTGGCACCCTATTTCATTTCTTAATGGTGTATGCCTTCACCTGAAGGATCTGAGAGCCTCGCTACATTTCCAGAACTTTGACATCAGCATCTCTCTTGTGTAGCTGGGTGGTAATTGGCAAAACATCATTTTCACATCAATGCCAGCATTTCTGCTGTGTCTACCACCTTCCAGGCCCCGGGAGCAGGCTGCCTACCGGGTGGAACTGTCATTTAGAGTGGGATTCCGCAGAAGGCTAGAAGCGATCTGAGAAAAATGAGAATGTTTATCCAGCACAAGATTTTATCATCACGAGAGCACTTCGGAGGCAGACAACCCAAAAGCCTTTCCACAGTGCAATGTGTACCATTTAATTTCTCGAGGGCTAATTAGTCCAAGCTAGACCACTCTGCTCTTGCCTATGTCCAGCAAATTAGAGGTCCCACGAAAGTGAGCTGAATAGAAATCATGTGCAAGTAATTGGATTTAACTCTTCAAAACCATGATGTAATTACTCCAGTGACAGGATGCTCAGCTGCTCCTTGGCTCTGAAGCTGGCATAGTGAATGGCCTTTTGATCTCAGAATACACAGATATCGGGGTCCTTTTATAGGGGACAAACTTTGGAGATTATCCCCCCAGATCCACACCTTATCTGCATTCCTTTTGGGAAGCCCAGTCTTTAATAGAAGATGCTGAGAGGTGTAGACTTGGTATCTACACTCCAAAGTGGTTTGTTGTCTCCCTGCTGGATTCTCTCCAATAGGCGTCTCTTGGTTTTGGTGTTTCTAATGTGGGGGAAGCAAGTACCTGAAGGATTCTTCAAAGTGCTCAGGGTGACTGCAGAGAATGTGCTTCTGGGAGGGCATTGTAATAATAAATCCAGGGTGAACTTGATTATCATTTAGATTACTTGTTCAATAGGGAAAATGAAGCTTTGCAATCAGAGCTGTAGATAGGAGGGAGAAGAACCCCAGCCCCCAAAACAACCAATCATGCTGCCGTCTAGGTGACCCTTGCTGCCTCCTGGCGACACCGAATGTGTGTAGATGTGTGTGTGTTCACACATGAAGCGGGTGAGGGTCGTTAATAAACTCTCAGGTGTGTTTACAGAGATCGATGGGGTATCGGGACTCAGCTTTTGCTCAGCTACTCGCCCAGAGCAGCCTCAAGAGGCACCAAAATCTTGGTAGCTGGTTATTGGCTGGCTTTGAAAGAGGCAAGGGCTTAAGCATGTCTGGCTTTGCCAAATTAAATTATCAACAGGCCCCGTGGCTTGGATACAATCATGAGCCAGACACACAGGCGGGAAAAAAGGATTTTCCAGAAATACAGAAATGGGCAATTTACCTTAGTAATTTTATTGAAAAAACTGAAAACAAGTCTCAAACCTCTTCTAGTTGAGCGTTAATGAGAGGTAAATATGACCATGGTTCTCTTTGCTGTCTGTCAGTGAATTGGAATAACAACGCTTCAAGGAAAATCCATAAAAGACCAAGAAGCAGGCTGAATATTGTTCTCAACAGTCACTTTAATTTCATAAAGGAAAAATTTCCTTCCAAGAGAATTGATAGATGTGATTTTGCTGTATTTTTGAACAAAGCGCATGTAGGATGGTTTCTGTTCCTTGAAATGAGGCCCCATCGGGTCCTGTTGCATGTATGTGTGCTTGGAGAACCATCTCTTGCTGCAGGCAGGTCCCAGTGGCCCTGCTGCATTTCTCCCCTGGGATCACCCTTCCTCCAGCCCACTGTCCGTCTTTTTGAGATTCAGCTCAGCTGCCTCCTGCTGCAAAGTCTCCCGGGCATGGCTTCTCCCCCTGGAGGGCTGACCACTCCCCCAGGAGCCCTCTACGCCATGCAGACCGTTGGTCCTGGCACCCAAAGGCCTTACTTATGTGGCTCTCACCCTGGGCTGTGAGCCCTTAGTCTTAGTTACCTTTGTGTCTCTACTTCAGAGCACCAAAGAGGTAAAAGCATAACAGTCATCAAATGAATGGTCACTCCGGCCTGCAGTCTGGAAGTCTTCTTGATCCTCTTCTCCCAGCCCACAGCTCACCTTGCACACGGGCAGTGTTGGTGAGGCTGGAGTCCCCCCACTTCGCCGTCTGAGCGCTGCCATCTCTAGTCTCCATCTCTCCTACTCTGAAGGAAAACTCCTTAACAGGCCTGCAAAGCTCCTTAAACAGGCTTACAGAACCCAATTCGGATGGTTCGCAGTCTTGGTGCCCAATGGCATAGTCTGGAGATTCTGGTTCTCATTTCCAGTGCCCGCATCACGGTCAGGGTCCCCAGGTGGTTGTCAAGCGTATCCCAGTGGAGAATGTTGCTGTCTTGGATCTTGTGTCCCCTGCTGGCCTGACTTTGCCCCGAGCCTCATTCCTTCGCTGCCTCAGGCTGCATCCAGTGTGGCCTTCATTGTTTCCCCCTACCCACCCCCAAGCTCAAGTTCCTCCCACAGCTGGTCCCAGGGGTCATTTGGGTTGTGGTTTAAATACCTCCTCCGGGGGCGCCTGGGTGGCTCAGTCGTTAAGCGTCTGCCTTCGGCTCAGGTCATGGTCCCGGGGTCCTGGGATCGAGCCCCGCGTCGGGCTCCCCTGCTCGGCGGGAAGCCTGCTTCTCCCTCTCCCACTCCCCCTGCTTGTGTTCCCTCTCTCGCTGTGTCTTGCTCTGTTAAAGAAATAAATAAATAAAATCTTTAAAAATAAATAAATAAATAAATACCTCCTCCCCCAAAGGGCCCTCCTGACCACCCCAGTCCCGCCACTACGTGGGCCCGTTTCGATTCCTTCAGAGCACTTGCCTGATATGTTGTAGCCAGTTTGTTAATTATCTGATCCCCCCTCCCCCCAACAAATGAAGTTCACGGTGGCAGGATCTTACCTATTTTTTTTTCTTCTGAGCATCCCCTGGTGATATAGGAGTTGCTCATTAGATGTAGGAGGAAGGAGTATAAAAGAAAGAAATTTGGGGTTGGTCTCCTCGGAAGTGGACTAGCGCTCGCCAGGGCCACCAAAATACGGATTCTGCAGTACAAGTGGGTGGCCGTGTTCTGAGGTGAAGAGAATGTGCGGACAGAGCTGGGCTAACTCGGCCTGACACCCAGCTCTGCCACTCACTCGTTCGCTTCATGAGTCTGAACAGGAAACAGCCCTTTGCACTCAGAGTTCCACAATCCTAAAATAGTAAAAAATCGTGCGCATGTCACAGGGTTGGTATGAAGATCACGTAGGGAAACATCCAGTAAATGCTAGGAGTATTGTTATAAATAGTAATGCAGATCCCTCAGGTCTGACATGCCGTTCCCTCCCCCGTCCCAAGCCATTCCCTCCTCCAAATGCCAGAGAGGATTCCATTTGCTCCGGGGAGGTTGGGAGCCTCCCTCCAGGAAGGTAGAACCGCTGCTTCTCTCCTTCATCCTCGCCAGAAAGGTCTCACTACTCATCAGATGGGTTTGGTGTTCTTACAAAAACTCAAGAGTCAGCAACCAAGGAGCACCAGTTGGGGTGGGGCTGGCCGTCTTGGATGCGGACCTGCTTGTTTGGCACCTAATATGGGCGTCTCTGCCCCGAATTTAAATTTCTGCTGAGGCACAGCAGGCCACGAAGAGTTCAGAAAACAAAACAGTGGACTTGCCAAAGAGCTCACATTTGCTTTTGTTTTCTCTTGGAAATAGAACCAAAGCTTCATTGTGGTATCAGGTGCTCTAAAGAAACAAACTTAAACAAAAAAATCTAATTTCCCAAAGTAGACCACATACAATTGGATTAAGATTTTTAAAATGTTACAAACTATGTTTGGAGCACCATTATCTGTCTGGGTTGGCCACGCCCTAATCTTGAGTAGCTCCTGAGGAATGCTAATCCGGACTTGGGTCTAATTTTTTTGGAGAGGTTCCTTCTCCTTGCCTGAGTAGGAGTCTTCAAGCAGTCACAGAATTACTTTCCCAAGACCTGGCTGCCTTACGGGGGCACCCCATTTCTCTGGGAAGTCATCAGGATGTTTCTTTCTTTCTTTTTTTTTTTAAGATTTTATTTATTTATGAGAGAGAGAGAGAGAGAGAGACAGAGATAGCGAGAGAGAGCACAGGTGGGGAGGAGAGGGAGAAGCAGACTCCCTGCTGAGCAAGGAGCCCTCACGTGGGGCTCAGTCCCAGGACCCTGGGATCATGACCTGAACTGAAGGCAGACGCTTAACTGACTGAGCCACCCAGGTGTGCCCCCATCAAGGCTCTCCCCTCCAGGCTGGTCCTAGCAGGAGTGAAAACCAAGGGTGTGCACTGGGAGGCATCTTGGAAATCTTCACGGTGACACGTGTTGACTGCTCCTTTGTCTCATGCCTTTCCAAACACGAAGGACATTTTCCCTGGGAAAATTCTATTGATTTTTTTGGTCCTCTCTCTTATACTTCTCCTTTGAATCTTGTCTTTGAAGTTAAATAATGGTGCCATTTTTTCTTTTATGTTAAATAACTAGACAGAATCCAAGCTCAGCCACTGTATTGTTTCCAGTTTGTAAATCCATAGCTGTGTTTTGTTTCTCCAGTGGGGAGAAATTTGTTAGTTTCCCTGTCTCTACCCCACCTTCGTGTATATTCGTGGATAATTTTGGAAGCCCGAGAAGTCTTGTGTGGCTCGACTGGAGTGCTGAGTGAGGGAACAGGCTGATGTGGAGAGATTAATAGAAATACTTGGGGTCTTCCCTGGGGATCACAGGGAGCCCATGTCAATTCTGTGATACTTAGCTAGGATGCTGAGTTGTCTATTTGCTTATGCTCAGTGGAGGAGGTGAACTGGTGACTGTCCAGGTATTCCAGAAAGTGTGGCAGCTTCTCAGATGTACTCCATGCAACACGTACCCCAAGAGCATTTTTGTGTGACAGGCTCTTGGCCAGTCTATAGGGCTGAGAGCCTTGTGGGAATTTGAGTTATTACAAAAGGGTATGCACACTATTTTTAAAAAATACATACTATTTCTAAGTGTGCCATCTGTAAACATCACTGTGATTAGTAGTATGTACTCACACTGGAAAACATTCCAGACTCATAGTGATTTTCAGCCATGTGTACTTTCTCAAGGGACACTAGGCAGACATTATTCCTATGTTGCTGTCCATTGCATTTTCTGATTGGGAAAGAGCTAGTCCTCTGTGAGAATGGATGCAGAGGTTGAGTGTCCCTGATGGAGGGTCCCAGTTGTGAGTGTCCACTTCTGCTCTCAAAATGCTCTGGTGATAGCTGGGAGATCTCCTTGTCCTCAGAGGCACCAGGAGCCTAGTGTGGAGATCTTCCACCTGACACCCAGGGCTCTGCACCCAGGGTGACCCTGAAGCACAGTTTGGTGCTGCCTTGGCACTGCCCCCTGCAGAGCACACTGTAATAGTTGCTACCTGAAGCACACAGAAGGGTCGCTGTCTGCAAAGTATGTTAGATTCCAACCTGGTACTTCATGCCTGTATTTATTGTCAAGACGAATCTATTGGCTGTCAATGTCAATATAAGCGTTTCTGGTGTATGAGTGTCTACCGAGTCCTGCAGTATCTGTAGCAGGTTGGGGCTTAGACTATTGATCCTATTGACTAAGGATCAATAACAAAGTGTGTACTAAGTCCACTACAGTGTTTCTCTAGAAATGTGCGATATCCATACCTTCTGAAATTAATCCTCTTTCTGTCTCATTCCAGATAACTTGTTCAAACCCAAAGAAAGATACATTTCAGAGAAGGAGATGCACATGCGATCTAAAAGGTACTTGGTTATTGTGTGGGGTCGAAAAATGTGGGGG
Organism: Callorhinus ursinus; assembly: GCF_003265705.2. Taxonomy (NCBI): domain Eukaryota; kingdom Metazoa; phylum Chordata; class Mammalia; order Carnivora; family Otariidae; genus Callorhinus; species Callorhinus ursinus. The sequence continues at coordinate 6,301,914 of NW_027397120.1, forward strand.
GAGGTAGGGGAGGGGTGGCTACTGCATCCAGGCGCTGTCCAGAGGGGTCACTATTCCCAGGTCCACCTTTAACGTCTGAGGTCTTCTTGGCCGTGAATTTGAAATGCTGGCTAAAAGAAGTGTAGTTGTCCAATTGCACCTCTGAATGTTAATGCCATTCTTGGAAAAGCCTTAGGAAAGTGGCAGGTCTTGGATTCTGAACCGACCCAGTAATTGGTCTCTAAGAGATCCCCAGACTCATAATGGGAATGCTTCTGCACACTCTCATCATCTCTGTGGGCAGGTGCTGTTTGTTACTGTGCACCTTTGAAGGTGATTTTATGAGGAGGAGAGAAGTGGTTTCTCCTGAGGGCCTTGCCAGTGTCAGAGCCTGCAGGAAGGAGTCCAACCTTGGAAGCCTGTGGCATGTGGGAGCCAGCAAAGCCACAGAGGGCCACAGGCTGGCCTTCCTGACGCTCCGTCCCTGGCGGGCTTGGCGGCTCTGCTGCTCGCAAACTCTCCCTGTTCTGCTTGGCCGGCTGCTATTCTAGACTCCTACTAATTCTCACCCACCTGATCACACAAAGGCGGTCATTCTTTCTGAGCCCTGGCCTCCTAACCAGAAGGTAATACCTCAGCAGTGTTGGCCAAGTTCATGCCAGAAAATGTCATGAGTTTATAGTAAAGTATCTAGCACTGGGAGGAACTGTAATAATTAAACCCAATTGATAGTGCGCTTAGAGAAACTACTGAAATGGGAAGAATATGTTTTTCCACAGTCCAGGCACAAAATCTCTGCTTTTAGGATCGTTTCCATGATAATTGGCTAACGTTGATCAGCTGCAAGGAGACTCTTTATTTTTTTTAATTTTTTAAATATATATTTTTAAAGATTTTATTAATTTATTTGACAGAGAGAGAGACAGCGAGAGAGGGAACACAAGCAGGGGGAGAGGGAGAGGGAGAAGCAGGCTTCCCGCTGAGCAGGGAGCCCGATACAGGGCTTGATCCCAGGACCCTGGGATCGTGACCTGAGCCGAAGGCAGACGCTTAAGGACTGAGCCACGCAGGGGCGCCAAGGAGCCCCTTTATAAGTCAAAGAGGGGAAATGAGGAGAAGGGGAGCATCCCATTAGTGACCTGATTCATGGCATTCTAACTGGGGGTTCTGAGGGTCCACTGGGTTTTCAGACTTGCTGTTTGAGACGTGCAGAGTTGTGTGTACCTCATGCCAGAAGTACTCCTTTTTCAATTTAGTGAAAAATTTCAGCCAACTCTTCCCTTCTCAGTCCCCAAACCCAAAGCTGTTATTACAGAGACTCACAGTTAAAATACTAGCTCTCAAAGCAGCATTCGGGGTCAACAGGGTGGCTGACCCTGTGGCTTTCCGAAAGAGGAAACGGAGGCCCAGGGAGGATGCAGGAGCTAGGTTACGGTGCATCCCCTGGATGGAGTCTGTACTTGCGTTTTCATTCTGCGTCCTGGGAGGGCTCTGACCCTGGTTTTCAGACCTCACTCACCCACAATCACTCTGGAGCTTTCTTTTCTTCTGTATTCTTTGTTATTAGTTGTATTGTTAAATCACGTTTTAAAAACTCAAACAGGAGAGAGAAAGCTAAAGCCCCTCCTGGCTGTCTTCCCTCCCACCACATTTCCCTGGGCGCAGTCCTTTCTCCAGAGACCCATGGGTATCAGCCTTCTGTGTATCCTTCCCGGCCTTTCTCTCTGCCTGAAAACAGACTTTTATTTGTACGTCAACAGTTATCTAATTTTTATTCATAAATGGGATCATACTATATATATATATATATATATATATATTATTTTTCCGGAGCTTTTTTTGCTTGATAATACGTCTGTGAGGTCTTTCTGTGGCGAAAGATACAGATACAGATTTTCCTCATTGCTTTTAACTGTCTGCTGTGTGGTGCTTTGTATGGGTGTACCATAATTTATTTAGGAAGCCCTTTTAACAAAATACTGCATCAGAAGCTCCAGGAGTGAGACCTAAGAATTTGTATCTTAAACTGCCCACATGATTCAGATGGTCATTATCAGGACGATGGTCTCTATGCATCTGAAGGGATTTCCACTGTGGAGCTTTGGGAAGACATTCAGCTTTCCTCCTGATTCCTTATGGTCCTCTCTCTGGCCCTTTCTTGACTAGTTCCTGGATATGGCAACTCTGTGTTCATTGATTCATTCAAACCGTATCAGTGGAACAAGCATTTCCCGGACACTTTATACTGTGTGGTTGGGGGACAGTGTTAATAGAGTGACAGTCCAAGGTTCGAATCCCAGCCCACCATTAGCCAGCTGAGGGACTTCACAGGGGCCTCCTGACCTCACTGGGGCCTGCGTTCCTCAGTCATACTGCAGGGAACGCTACGTGCCTCTTTCAACTGCTGTGAGGATTGAGAACATTTATGCCAGGTGATTCGCCTCAAGCTCAATAACCAAGATAATGTCACCTGCTAATATTGTCCTCATTTACATTTTTATACTTTGTTAATTATTACTTTAAAGATAGAATCTATTAAACAAATTTTGTCTGACTTAAAGACATGACAGAAAATGAAAAAAAAAAAAAGGTGTTTGTCCATGTGCCATACATACAGCAGCTCCAGAGCTCAGGCTACAGTCCCTCCACTGTGTCTATGGATTCTTGCAGAAATATCATTTGGCATCCGGACACAGTTTCTATGAAGAGGTAGGAAAGAAGGGTCCAGAAGAAGGTCTCTTGGTCCCTGCTTGTAACTTGGAAACTCCTAATTTTACACCAGGACGAGAACATAATACTTAGGCCTGAGATGTATCTGGAAGCAGTTTAGTTAGGAAGGCAACAGGTTAAGAGGTAAACACATTTACGTGTGTGTTATTCCAGTATAGTTCCTGCTACTTCCATTTATTTGCTGCTCCTTTTCTAAGTCATAGGAAGGCTTAGATATGTAGCAAAAAGGTATCTATCTGGGGCAAGTTTACACAGAGTGGAAAGCAGTAGGTTTGGAATCTCCCACTTGATGCAAGCAAGTCATCAATTATCTCCGAGAATGGAGGGGCAGAGAAGTGCCTGCCCAGTAGACAACTGGCCTCTGAGCTTTGCCCCAGGGCGGAGCGGGGGGAGGTGGGGGACTCTGCCTGTTGGCGCCGTCCCCGCCTCGGCGGCCTGTTCTGGAGACTGTCAGGGCAACCCCGGGTCTCGGCGTCTCGCTGATCCGGGATGGCCCGTCTGCAGCTGGTCTTGTCTTTGAAATGGAAGAGCCTGCTGACAAGACAGGACACAGATCCACCCCAGGCACACGGTGTCTCGCTACCATTCAGCGTGTTTTCTGAATCTGTTTCAGAATCTATAATAACTTGCCGGAAGTGAAAAAGAAAAAAGAAGAACAAAAGAAAAGAGTGATCTTACAGAGTAACAGACTCCGTGCTGAAGTCTTCAAAAAGGTAACGGCCTGGCCGCCAGCAGGTGTGTGTGGTACGCAGATGCTGAACCTGACCTTGACGTGTTTGTCTCCTGCTTCCCTAGCAATTACTGGACCAGCTCCTTCAAAGGAACGCGGTCTAACCGTAGGCTGCCCTGCTGACCCACTCCCTGGACCTGGGATGACTTCAAACGCTGGATCAACCATTAAACTTAGCATTATCTTCATGATATGAAACACTTACTTTACTTTTGATTTTTTTTCATGAAGGGAAACACAGCTTCCTGAATTGCTTGCCCAAACCACACAGAAATAGTAACCCTTGAGGAAATGGGCCCACAAGACCGTGGAGGGGTGACCGACACGATGTAAACCACCAGATACAGTCCCCTCAGTTTTCCACTTTGGAATTTACCATTTGCTTCTGATCCCCCCCCACCCCCGCCACCATTTCCGCCGAGACAGAAAAAGGCCTCCTATGTTCACATGGGCCTAGATCCTAGGGGGTTATTTTTCTTCATCAAATTTTTGGGACCCCCGTCTATCACTTTTTAAGTATCAATCCCAACTTTTGCCAATAATCCACACTTTGGGTCAGCACCCGGTATGTTTAAATACTCTCTGGATGTGTGGGCCACGTAATGCTGGAAGCTGACCTTGGAAGTAAGCAGGTGCTCTTACAGGAACGAGGGAGCGTGCAGTCTGTGTGTCTGCAACCTGGGGTGGGCAGAGCCGTCCTCATGACCCTACCGCACACTGAGTGCTTCTCTTCATTTAGAAAAAGAGTCCATTTCCACAGAAGCTATGAGAGCGGAATTGGTGGGGCAAAAAATTATAGGTGACTTCAGTGTTTTCTGCAAAGTCCCCTCCTCCCAGAACCAAAGCTGTGTTGCTGAAAATGGCCCGGTGGCTCCAACTCTGCCATTTGCTCTTCCAACGCTGATGATATTCATGATTTACCAATGTGTGTTTGGGGAGTTAAGAACTAACTAGTTTTTATCAAAAATGGAAATAAATGCAATTATTACAAAAATGGAAGTATCGCTCTACTCTCTCTTCCGCGTTATGAACTGAGCGGCTGCTGTGGATGATGCTCGGTGAGAATGCTGTCATGATCCGGGGGCGCCTCTGACCTCTGTTCTGCCACCTTCTCACCACCAGGACCACCCGGGTCGGGAGCCCCGCAGAGCAAGTCTGTTCCCGGAGAGCAGGCGGGAGAGAAGCAAGGAAACTGAAGAGCAAGGTCTAGAATCCTGAACGCCTCCCGTCTCACTAAGAATTGCCCCAGAATGAGAAGGAGGTTTGGGGGATTAAGCAGGAGCCCTGTTGACACCTCCGTCCCCATCCTGAGGCTGTCACTGACCTTCCCTCCTCCCAGTGCTGCATATGCCATCCCTTTTCTGGAATGCCTTTTGTTTTCGTGTCTATCAAAAAACTGTTTAAAAACTCAGCCTTTGGGTTCTCTCCTGACACCTTGCCCGCTGTCCTGCCCTCCAGGATGAATTGGTGCTTTGCCCTTTGGGCACATGGTGTCAGGCCCTGCCAACAGGAGATGAACAACATGGTCCGGAGCAGACTCCGGATTCAGGTCTTGGCTGCATTGTCCCCCAGTCTTTTGCCCTCAGACTAGGGGATCGGTCTGGATCCAATCAGAAGAGAGAAACCGCACAGTAACTTGGCCGGGAAAAGTGTAATGTATATAATTACTTACCATAAAGGGAGTGCAGGAATGAGGGATTGGCTAGTGAGGAGAAGAAACCCGAAAGCCTGCAGGTGGGGACCGCCCCAAGCAGCACGGCCCCATAAAGAACATCCCCTCCTGCCCTGAGCTGACATCCAGACAGGATGTGGCTTAGCAGGTGACAGACATTCCTGTGGTGCCCTGCTGATGGGTCTTGTTGAAAACCCACCTTCTGGAATTTGCTGGAAGCCAGCTCTCTAGGAGGCTTGTGGGCGGGGGCTGGGGAGATGTTATTCTGCTGCAGTACCACCTGAGGGGGCGAGGGGGCGCCCCCTGACTCATAGGAGCCCGCTGAGCAAACGTCTCAGACCTAGGAAGCAGCACCCTTCTGTCCCGCAGTGTCTCTGTCTCCTTGACCAGCAAAGCTTAGCGTTGTACCCACAAACAGAGGGAACACATTTAGGGGACCTGGATCCATTTCAACAGATGAGGCAAGAAGGGCAGCTTTGCAAGGGCAAGATCACACCGCCCAACACGGGCACAGCCAGCTCCTTAGCCTTGCCTCTGTTCCCTCACCTATAAAAAGGAGACGACTCTAGCACCTCTTCACGAGGTTGCTATGGGAATGGACTCATCAGTGTGAATCGGGTGTTTCGAAGTGTGTCTGGCCCGAAGCAGGCACACCAGAGTGCTTCCTGTCACCCAGATGCAGAAATGGAGGCTGGAGTGTCTTTGGGAACCGTTGGGCCCAGGGGCCATGAGTTGTCCATTCCCATCATCCCTCAGCTTGGCACTGAGAACATGCGCCAGAAAGACCATTGACTCTGTGTAAACTTTGGCTCTCAAGCTCTTCTCCCTCTTAGAAACAGTTTCAACAGCATGGTTTATGCTTACACTTAAGGTTAATCCCGGCATTCGTGAACTTCCAAGATGGTACGCTGAATTTCTCTTTAGGCTTTTCACGCTCTCTTAAATCATTTAAGCCAAATCTATGAGCTTAGTTCAGGCCAGTCTTTCTCGGTGCCTCACCTTTTCTTATTTTTCTTTCCTATCTTCAGAGAGTTTCAAAGCTTTTCCTAACCAATAATTTAAATTCAGGGCCCAACCACTTCTAGACTGTCCTGTGACACTTTCTAAGAAGTGGGTTTATGTCACCTAGCAACCGAATATCTCAGAATTCCTGGATGCAGCCAACTTCCCAAAGTTGCTCATGAAGAGCTTACCCCCTCTGCAAAGCGGATGCCAAGTCTTAAAATCTAAACAATAAGTAAAAGTCAACTTGGGATCGAATGCCCTTGAATGATGTATTTCTTTTTTTAAGTTTTTTTTTTTTTTTTTAAGATTTTATTTATTTATTTGACAAAGAGAGCAGGAGAGCACGAGCAGGGCAGAGAGGCAGAGGGAGAAGCAGGCTCTCCGCTGAGCGGGGAACCCAACACGGGTCTCCATCCCAGGACCCTGAGATCATGACCTGAGCCGGAGGCAGTCACTTAACCAAATGAGCCACCCAGACACCCCTTGAGTGATGTGTTTCTGAGGACATTTCATAACTAAGGCCCCCGAGGTGGAGTCTGGGTGAGTTTGTGATGTCCGGCTCGAGCCGGTCTGTGCTCTGGGCAGTGAGCTCAGGACAGGGCTACAAAGGAAAGTCCTGGTTTCTGCTAAACTGAGTTTCTTCCCCTATTGTTGTTATTTGTTTTGTAATGCTGATGAGTAAATTTGGATTCCCAGCATTTCCTTTGTGTTTTAATAAGGTTATAACAGAAATACAATAGTGTTACAATAATAAATATGGAAGTAAATTTAGGCTTGACACATAACAGCCATCCCTGATATTTCTCTCAGGAACTGGTGGCCCAGTTACTGGATTCTCTTCTTAAAATCAGACTTCAGGAAAGACTTTAATGATTTTGAAATTCTAAGTAGAATCTACCTTTGTAATTTCAATAACCAAATTTTTCGTTCGGGAGCTGATTTCTTTACATCTGAGCATGTTTGGGTTCCGGCATTGGAACGATCCTCCGGTGACACAAGCAGGTAGGAGGAGTTGAAGATTTGCAGCTGACAGCTCATGAGCTCGAACCGAGCAACATTTGAAATAATTTGAGATGGGCAGCCGGTAACAGGACCAGCCTGTCTCACTGTGGTCTCCATGACTTCATGTTGAAGGAGAAATTCCTATTTTGGTATTTATCCTCTCGCCAGCTGGTAATGGAATAATGGAAAAACAATTGCCTTGGTTTTTTTAGCCAGCATGTATTGCCAACCAAACTTCCTGGAAGCTGTGTGCTCCCTGAGTGAGTCAGCAAATGCTTGCTCACATGAAACGAGGCTCTTTGAAAGAACCGTTTGTGAAACACCAGTTGCTGAAGAGTGGTTGAAAATGCTATTGCTTAGGAAGTTCTCCCATTTCAACACTCGGCATACAAATTGTTGGCTATGGACCTGGTCTCTGACTTTTCTCAGATGACCAATGGTCTGAGTGGGAGGCAGGCCAGATGCAGAAGGACGAGATGATGTGACCGGCCAGCAGGAGGCTATGCGACAGTGGGGACCTGGGCCTTCTGGGTTGGAGTAAGAACGAGGTACAGAAAGGACTCACGGTGGCTTTGTGTGAGAGCGTTGGCATGCACGTTGAAAGCAAAGGAAATGATCTGTGAAGTGATGAATATGAGTCTATCAGCAGATGCTCATACGTTATGCCCTTTCACGCGTACTTGGGAGGTGCCCACAAGTGTTGGGCTGAATGGCAGCCTTGGGGAAGGGGCTGATGCTGAGCTGAACCGGCCCACCCCAAGGGACCATCTCTCCAGATTTTTCTCCTTCTCTGTCTGTCCCGAGGTCTTCCCCACTCATCGGGAGAGTGGGCTGTCAGAAAACTCTGTGGGATTCCACGGAGGCCCCCCTTTCTCCTCGCAGTCGGGCTGCTCCTTCACGCAAATGTTTTCTCCACATGGAACCTAGCAACAACATTGGCAAGTCTCCCCGAGAATCGAGGGTTTTTTTTTTTCAAGTCCGTCAGCTGCCTCAGGCACAGTTCTGATCCTGAGACCCCCAAGAGACCGTCTGAGGTAGTTGTCTGGGGTGTGTGTCGGGGAGGAGGCATTGAAAAACATCCAGTTTTTCTCGCGTCTCTAGGAAGCTTCTCACGTCCACATGCTGGACGCTGCTGGTCCCTGCCAGGCTGGTCCCTGCCAGGCGGCAGCCAAACCGCAACTTGAAGCCAGAGAGGGAGGAGAGAGCATTTACTTGCCTCTAGGATCTTCAAAAATGTTGGCTTATTCTTATCCAAGCCTACAGAGGAAGAGAATGCAGTTTATGGTCTAAACTGCAGCTGAGAAAAACGATTATGAATGTCTTTCCATCTTTTTTATGAAGCAGCACTAGGAGAAACATAGGAAAAGCGTCCTGTCGATGACGTGCAGAGCATGCTTCCTTTGTTCGGTGTCTCTACTTTGCTGACCTGCCTGAACTGCTGGAACTGACATTCGGGAAAAGATATTACAACCGTCACCCGTGTTGAGTACATACGATGTGTAATATCCTTTCATCAAAGCCAACGAGGCTGCCTGCTTACTTGCCCACTGATGTCAGGGAGAGGGAAATTATATTTTTTGCTGCTGCCGATTTGTAAGGAAGTAAACCCATGGTCTTTGTTGTATCCACTTTGGTTCCTTGTGACTGATGTTATGACACGGATACCAGAGGAATTTGTGATGACGATCCACTTAATGGCTATGTGTTGCCAATTATGTCCTTAACATTGAAATCTATTGAGTGCATGTACAGAATTTTTTGTGCTTGTTTTTGTTGAAAAGTATACAGTGAAGGATGGTTGGACGGATTTAATTATTATATGCTGACGTAATTATAATTCCAATTCTTGCTCGTTGGTCTGAAACATTTGTTAAACCAAAATGACAAAATGATTCAGGATAGTTTTCTGGGACTTTGGTAGCCTGTGATGTTTTGTTAGCATAGTGAATACTTTTGTGTGAGTGAATACTGGGATGTGCGGACATCGGTTATTTCTAGACGTGAAATTGGCTCAGATTAGGGAAATACGATGAAGCCTTTTTTTCAGATTAGGGTGTTTCGACCTGAATTCTCAGTTGGCGATTGAGTGAGACTCCCCCACTACCCAGCCCCCGATGCATGAAGTAGTTTCTCATTGATGGGTCAGGAACAGAACAGAAGAGAAACCTGGACAGACACCTACTGAGCCTGGGACCCAGTTCGAATGTCTCTGAAAGTAATGGCTTAGGATGTTGTTTTCCTCTTGAGTGCTAACCACATGCCACACGCTTGCCATGTGCTATATATTGTAGGGGCGGAGAAACTTTTCCTCTCTCTGTCCTAGGCTCTCAGCTAAGGCTTTTAACAAAGGACAGATTAATAAGAGACAAACAGAAGCTTATTGATATGTGCATCTCATATCTCATCTGTAGACATGAGACAAGGTCAGGGAAGGGTAAGATACAGCCTCACACCTGCTTCCGGGGTCCTCGGAGAGCAAAGGTCCTGTTACGGACTAGATGTTTGTGTTAACCCCAGAGTCACGTGTTGAAGCCCTAACCCCCTGAATGGCTGTGTTTGGAGGTGGAGCGTCTAAGGATGTAATTAAGGTTAAGTGAGGTCATGAGGTTGTGGCTCTGAGATCATGACCTGAGTCTGAGTCTCCTTAAAATACATAAAGAGGTCACATGAGCACACAACAAAGGGGGTGCCTGTCTACAAGCCATGAGCAGAGATCTCAGAATGAGACGTAGATGGCTGGCACCTCGGTCTTGGACTTTCAAGTCTCTGGACCATGAGACCTTTCTGTTGTGTGAGTCTCCCAGTCTGTGGTATTAGTGGCAGGCCGAGTAGGCCAAGACAGGACCCTTGCCATCCTGGCAGCCCCACACCATTCCTCGCCAACTCGACTGCACCTGCTACCCCAGTCTACAGCCCGTGCGCTCTCTGAGCTTGAGCCTGCCGGTTCTCCGTGCTGACTGGGCTCCGCTTTGGCATTCTCAGGCACGGTGTATCAGAACTTCCTGCTGCCTTCCTGCATGCCTCATGGAAAGGCCTAGAAACATGCTGGGGAAGCAAATTAAAGCCCTTCCTCTGTCCCACCTAGAGGAAGTGGATTTCTCCTCTGGGTCATATTCTGGATTCTCTCTGTCCCTGGCATATAATCCCCGGGATCTAGTCCCTTAGGCAGAGTGCTTGATGTGCTCATGAAACTAAAGGAATTTAGAAAGTTACTTCCTCCTCCCCCACAAAGCCTGGCTTGAAGACCATTGTCTCATGAGAGATGTCAAGAGAGTGAGCTCTAGGGCTCAAAGCTGTTCAGTGGTCTCTTTCATTTTCTGAGATAGTCCCTTTTTTTGCTTGTTTCTGAGTCAAAAAGTCTACATGTTTACAAGTCATGCCCACTTCACATTCATTACCCACAGAATAGCCCCAGCAGGTAGAAGGTAGGTAGGCTCTGGACTGGCTTCCTTTTAATAGGAGCTGGAGCTGCAGTGTGTCAGCATACGGGGCGGGGGGGGGGGGGGGGGGGGGGGGGGGGGGGGGCCGGTGGCTAGAACTTCTAAGATAAGAATCGAATAGTGTCCTTTCAGAATCACTATTGAATGCCATCTTGAGACAGACTAACATGTCTCAGTAAAGGTCTGCAACTTGTCAATGTTTCTTCCAGCTTTGAAACAGATCTGCTGAGTATCAGATGAAGAAATTGACATGTTTAGGGGACTTGCTGTGCACAAGAAAAAGCTTCTTTTAAAGTACTAGAATCCCACTCAGGACAGTGAGAAGGTTGTACTTTGAGAAGCAAAGGACCATAGATCCTATCGCCTATCTGGTCCTCCTGCAGGGCAGGGGCTCAGTAGAAAGATGAGCATCCCCAAATGGTGGTTAAATTGCTGCCCCCTGCCCCGCCGCCCCAGGGCGCCTGGGTGGCTCAGTCGGTTAAGTGTCTGCCTTCAGCCTCAGGTCATGATCTCAGGGTCCTGGGATCGAGCCCTGCATCGGGCTCCCTGCTCAGTGGGGAGTCTGCTTCTCCCTCTGCCCTCCCTCCCCCTGCTCTGCTTGCTCACTCTCTCTCTCTCTCTCTCAAATAAATAAAATCTTTAAAAAAAAATTGCTGCCCCTCCACCCCCAGAGCTGGTCTCTGAATTAAGAGAAGTGTGCCAGGACCCTCGGAATAAGATCCGTTGGGCATGAGGGAGTGCAGTCCCAGCGAGGAGGGGTGTTACCTGCCCAGGCTATTCTATATTAGGGGTTTGGGACTGTGGTGTCCGTCACCCTCCAGAACCCAAGCTTCTATGCCGCACATGTGTGAGTGTGCTGAAGAATGAAGACATGTGTTTGGATTTCACTAACATTTTAGGTAATTTTACTGATGCAGAGAGACTTGTGCCCTCTGGGGGAAAAACTTGTCCTCAACCTTCTCAGGGTCCCTGGCTGGGCCTGATAATCAACAAAAACAGATTCTCAGGAGACAAGCAGGCTCACTTGTTGAATATAAATTTTCTGTGACACAGGAGCCACCATCAAGAAATGAACACTTGAAGGGATGCCTGGGTGGCTCAGTTGGTTAAGTGCCTTCGGCTCAGGTCATGATCCCAGGGTCCTGGGATCGAGTCCCGCATTAGCAGGGAGCCCACTTCTCCCTCTGCCTGCTATTCCCCCTGCTTGTGGTGTTCTCCCTCTCTGACAAATAAATAAAATCTTTTTTAAAAAAGAGAGAAATGAACACTTGAAGAAATGGTTAATGTATTTTTATACTAGCTCTGATGAAGAGTGGACAGTCATGGGAAAACTTGGTAGGACCAACGGTATGAGCGAAAGGGCAGGAAACTTAGTAAGGCCTGCTCACCCAGGGTCCTCTTGGTGTCCCTCATCTCCTGAGATAAGGATGCTCCTTTCCTCTGGGCACAGGGAAGCGCCTCTCACATGAGGTCTTTCAACTGCTTCAGGGAGAAGGGAGGGTGCAGGGAGTCTTCCCTGCACCTGCATTTCTTAAATTCCTTCTGTTTCACATATGCTTAAAACATGGTTAGATGCTGTATTTTGGGACTGCGTGTTCTGAACTCCATTAGACTTAACATATGGCCTAGGATACCTCAAAGCTTCAGGGAAATAAAATTAGAAAATATTTGCCTTGGATACTTGCGTCCTTAGCAGCAAGGTGTCAGGCCTGCAGAATAAGGAGGAATTAAGTAGGTTCATCATGACATGAGAATAATGGAGTCCTGTGATAACTCAGCTAGACTGAGAGCCCCCCGGCGGCAGGGGTGATGCCTCCTCAGCCACTGGCAGGGAGCCTGGCACCCGTGGGTGTCAGGATGTTCTCATTTCAATGTCATCAGCCAGTTTTTCGTTACATCTGGGCCTCACCAGCTGCCCCTCGCTTGTCTTCCTTCCGTGTCTCGCTCCATCTGGGAAAGTGAACATTGCATAACTCGTCTCTTCAAACTCAAAGGTAATGGGAGAGACAGACTCTTTCCGATTCTGAACAAAAATCGCTGCTAAGTTGAAATCACATTCTGAGGTGAGATGACTTCTTATGTATACACACAGTGAGTGCCATTCACATGCCCAGCTCGAGGCTTCAAAGCCCGCATTTTGGCCCTGGCGGTGCTCAGAGCCGTGGCCGAAGTGCGTGATGGGTAAGGCGGGGGCTGGGGGGTGTTGTCTGCAGCGATCTCAGCCAGAAGCGGAAACGAACTTCTGAATTCTGAACCTTCTGGGTCACATCAATGAAGAAACTTTATTCTCCATACTACATAATGGCAAGTTTTCATCAAATGTAGGTCACGACTGCACTGTGATACAAAGATGTGAGATTCAAGGTTTGTAACTTTCTCTTCCTTCTATAGAATATATGCATTTCCCCAAACACATATGTTATTAATGCCCATAAAATATTTACTTCATCTAAAAATGCATTTTTAAGGGCATAATCTGTGCAGTACACACATTGGTTTTCTCCAGACACTTTATTTTGAAAACCTAAATTCCCTTTATCTTGATGTTGGTGAAAGAGACCATTCTACAGATGCTGATTGTAATGACCAAGAGCGTTCATGATCTTGTAGTCAGGAAGTTAACATAGAATCAATAATTCTGTCAAAAAGACTCAAGATTTCAAACAAGAGATTGCCCACCCGCCCCCCAACGTTGAAAAGGCACGGGGCACTATGGGAGCAGTTTGTCTTTAGAAATGTACCACATGGTTTTGGTTTTGGTTTTGTTTTCTGTGGGCACTTTCCAAAATGAGGTTCAAGGTCCTGGAGCCATAAGGGAGCCTGGCACAATGACTTTGTTGTTGTCGCCATGGTATGTGCTTAAAGACATCGTGGAAAGATTTGTGGTGACCGTCAACTCATTGCCTTGGGCTTATGGACATCAGTTTCCGCTTTAAAACACTTGTGTTGCTCTTTGCAGATGAGCCCCGTAGTACCAGCTCTATGAATTTGCAGAAATCATTAACGCTAGAAGGTACACATCATAATCCAAATCTCGGAAGGGAGAGAAGGAAGATGTTGACTTCAAACTTCATTTGGTCCTGTTATGGGACTCCCAGGCTCTGGAAAGGCAGCTCATCTCCGCTGCCTTCTGAGCATATTGTCCTGGGAAAGACAACCCCACATATGGTTTGAATTCAATTAGCCAGGTCCTCTGAGAGGCACTGGGGTGCCATTTAGGACATTGCTTCTTGAATTCTCATTTGCAGCCTTGCAAATAATATTCAAAATCATTCGACCATAAAGAGTTTTCATTACCCTTCATTCGAGTCAACAGCAACTACGTATTGATTGGACACCTGCTTGGGGTGCTGTGGTAGGTACCACATGGGTGGATCAAGAGGGGATGCGGTGCAGCACACCAGTGCCTGGGCATGTGGAGGAATGCTTTCGAGCGAAAGCAAAGGAAGAAGCATTTCTATAAATGTTGAGCTGTAGTAAAAAACAAAACAAACCCACTTAGATTTGGTTATACAAAGTTGAGAAATTGCCGAATGTCAAAAGGCACTGGAAACACTGTAGAAAGTCGCACTAGCAAAGTGGGACAGATATTTGAACTATATGACAAAGGGTGATGCCCTTTATAAAGGCTTCATACAGATCAGTGAAGGAAAAACAACGCTCGGTACAAATATGGTGGAAGGCCATGCACAAGCCTTTCACAGAAGAAAGATAAATGGTCAACAAACATGCACAAATGCTAAACAGCACTAGGATCCAAAGAAATGCAATTAAAATAATGAAATGTTTCAAACTATGAAATTTTGTGGGGTTTTTTGTGTTTGTTTCTTTTTTTTTTTTTTTTTTAAGAGTGAAAGAAAACTAGTAAAATGCACAGGGAACCATGTGAGTTCAAGGCATGGGCCATTGCCTCTCTGGTCCTGCTCCATGATAAGACATCTGTGCTCTGTCCAACCCACGGCCAACACACGTGCTCTCCCACCTGCACAAACCGTGGAGAGCTGCTCAACTGCACGGTCCTGCAGTGGGAGCCAGAGAGGAGCAGCACAGGGAATCAGAGGCTCCCTTGAGTGGGAGTGAAGGAGGGGTGAGAACAGAGCTTGGCAAAGAAGCATCCACCAAGAGGTGGACAGGGCGGGAGAAACGCTGCACCAAGGAGACAGCCCAGGTCCAAAATGCCGCGCTGTGCTTCCTGCAGCTGGAGCCCCTGAAACCCGCCACAAGCCTGCTGTAGAGCCTGCCCCCCCCCCCCCGGAGCGGCTTTGAGCACAGTTCTGTTCCTGGCGCCTGACAGAGCAGTTGTCCTGCATGGTGAGTGGCTGAGCGAATTAGAGGAACCTGTCCCGCGGCATCTGGCAATTTGTGTTAGCAGCCCTTCCCAGCGAAGAAATTTACCGAAGACACGATGAGAGATTTGTGCCCAGGGACGTTTATTGAAATAGTATTTTTAATAGTGACAAATTGAAAACAACTTAAAAGTTCCACAGGAAGGCAGCTGCTTACATCCATAAGAGGAGCTACCAAGATCGGGCAACGTATTTATGGTAGAGTGTGATGTTATGAAGCTGCTGCCAAAAAAGCAAAATAGTATGAACCCTTACATTGGCAGAAAACAATGTTTTTATGCATAGGAAAAAAAAAACCCAGAAAGTATATTATCCAAAATCAGTTAATGTTTTATTTTATTTATTTGTTTGTTTTAAAGATTATTTATTGGACAGAGAGAGACAGCGAGAGAGGGAACACCAGCAGGGGGAGTGGGAGAGGGAGAAGCAGACTCCCCGCGGAGCAGGGAGCCCGATGCGGGGCTCGATCCCAGGACTCTGGGATCACGACCTGAGCCAAAGGCAGACACTTAACGACTGAGCCACCCAGATGCCCCTAATGTTTTATTTTAAAATAGCATCATATTTATAGGTAAGTTCCAAGAGTAGTACAAGGAATACTCACATACCTTCACAGACCTTCACCCAGGCTCACCAACTGTGTTAACAGTTTACCACGTTTGCTTTACTGTTCTCTCCCTCTGTCTGTCTCCACACACATATGCACGCACGCGCGCGCGCACGTGCACATACACTACCTGTTGTGACTATAAAATAATATAGATTATATGTAATATGTATGTACATGTAAGCACATTATATAATCTCTATGATTGTATAGGTGGGTATATATAATGCATGTAATACGTATGACATAACGTACGGCAGGACACATATATGTTATATACACACATACACACACGTATATATGTGTGTATATTATATATGTAATACTACACATGTTATGTAAAACTCTATATATTATTTTTCTGAACTATTTGATATTAAGCTGCAGAAATCATCTCCTTCTCCCTGGAAATATTGATCTTCACACTTTATTTTTATTTTCTTCCTTTTATATTTTCCAAATTTTCTACCTTTGTAATTAGATAAAAATAATTTATGTTTTCTTAAGACATAAATCACAACTGTTTACCTCTCAAAATTTTGAAGTAATTTTAAAAATTACTGTCTGGACAATAAGTTGATAGAACTCTTGAAATCAACTTAGAAATACATAGCTAAGCTGTAAAATATACATTTCTTTTGAACCAATAATCCTACTGCTGGCATTCTAGAAACTTCTAAAGTTTTGAAAGCACATTATGTAAGAAATTAAATTATAGTATTCTTTTTAAGAGGAAAAAAGTGTGAGGGGTGCCTGGGTGGCTCAGTTGGTTAAGCATCCAACTCGGTCTCAGCTCAGGTCATGACCTCAGCGTTGTGAGATTGAGCCCCACGTTGGTCTCTGTGCTTGCTCTCTCTCTTTCTCCCTCTCAAATAAATAAATAAATAAATAAATAAATAAATAAATAAAATCTTTAGAGAAAAATGTGAATAAGCCAAACGTCCAACAATAGAGAAATGGTTACAAAAACTCGTATATCCATCAGAAGAAATCTTACATGCCCATTAAAAGGTCATGTATGAAGTGCTTATTATTACCACTGGGAAATAGATAGCAATGTTACGGACTGAAGGTTTGGGTGGGTGGGATGTATGTCTGAGGGGGTCATCCTGAAAAAGCTCTAACGAAGCCCCACTAAATGGGGAAGCCGTCTGGTCTGCGGACCAGCCTGACCTCTCCTGCTGGGAAGACAGAGCCTGGAGTCTCAAACACCTCTTGCCAGAGGACCCCACTAACAGGGACAGTGAACACAGAGAGACTCCCTAGGAGTACTGCAAAGAGGACTTAACTTTCTCCCCATTCCATGCTCAAGGCCATTCCATAACCAATGGCTGCCTTCTCTCCTCCTAAGCCCACATGCAGCCTAGGAATCATTCTGGAAGCTACTGCACCACCTGGAAGTGAATAAACCTTTCTGCCCCCCTGAGTCAAGCCTTGGAGATTAAAAAAATGCAAATGGCGATGCATGGGCCATTAAGCTTGGGGTGGGGCAGGTTAGGGGACAGAGGAGGGAGTGAGTTGGCCACAACCAGAACAACCAGCACCTGATAATGAAGACTTACGTCCAGAAAGGTCAACTTTCAGAAGCAATGGTCCCTGACCTGGGGAAAAGTGTTCATGTTAATATTGGGTGACTGGTCATTTTCATTTTCATATCTCTCGAGGCCCTGTAGCCCCACACCCTGGTGCCTTTGGGCCAAGGATGACTGTCTTCCAACATCTTGAGCATCGGCCTCTGGTTTGCTTGGTGGAAGTTTCATGCTGTGTGAACATGGGGGGACCTAGCAGTGACTTTGAAAAGCAGGATGCCATTCTTTGCCGGCCTTCTTGCCAGAGCCCAGGATAAATGCAGGCTCTACCTTCTGAGCAGAGGACAGACTGAACTGATTTCCCCAAGGAGCAGGAAGACTTGCTGCCATAAGTCCAGTAGACGCCAGTCCAGGACTAGAAGGAATTGGTCATTCTCTATTATGATCCGTCCAATCTTACAAAAACAATCATTTCTAAGATGAACACAACCATAACTGCTGCTTGAAGAGACAAGCAAATCATTAAAAAAAATAGCCATCTTCTCAATGCCAAAATGCATGGTCACAGCAGTGGTACACCCTCGGGGATGCCTCTTTAAGTTCAGATAGGAAAGATTTAGAAACTGCAAGAGTTACAGGATTTGCAGGAGAGCCCTATACATCTATGTCAGGATGTCAGACCCAAGGGGTGAGCCAGCTGAAAGGCAGAAAGAGACACAATCCCCAGGAATTAAACCTCCAAGTGCAAATTTTAACTTTAAAATCAGTTTCATTTATAGCAAGGGAAATCTGTAAGGAAGTGACATTTTAAAGGTTCCAGCCCTTCAGGGGTAACAAAGACAACATTCTGTCCGAGCGAGCAGCTGTTCTTTGATGTTTTCAAGGGCAGCAGACAGAGTGCCCAGGTGGAATTAGGGCTGGATTAGGAGGCAGGCGAGTTGAGGGAAGAGGCTGGGAGAACGCGTTCTACAGTTTCAGGCTTTGGTCTGCAGACAGTGTGACACGTGGATGAAGAAAACACTCTCGGGCCCCAGAGAAAGCCAGGGCCATGGCAGCTCTCGTCTATCTCCCCTGCTTGGGAAGATGCATTGCTGGGGAAAAATAGGAGGGTGTTTTTCCGCATGACTCATCCCCTCCAGTCTGGAGACAAGAGTGGGAATTACTTCATTATTCCAGGATAGAAAGACTTGGAACTTTTGTGAACAGACCCTGCTGTTCCCATCTTCTGCCTGGGAACAAGCAAGACAAAGTGAACCCCAGTGCTGAAGCTCTTGCCGAAGACGGGCCAATCTGGCTGGGGATGGAGGGAGTGTTTGCTGAGGGTCCCTGACTGCCCTACCTGTGTCCCCGAGGAGGAAAACAGACTCCCCATGCAACTGTCTGCTGCCCATTTAAGCAACTGCTTGGAAATCAAGAGTTTTTACAAGAAAACCCAGGCCAGAAAACATAGTTCCAAAACATGTGAGGTGGGCACCTTGCACCTGATGAGGTCTGTCTTTCTGCCAAGACTCGCTTCTACATGGGTAGTAATTAAATGTGTTTATTTCTGCGTCAGCCATTTCAGTTCTGCAGTGGGTTGTTGTCAAGAGATTAGAACGATCTCCATTTCCCATAAAGGCTTCAAGGTAATGATTGTGTTGAAGCCACTGTCACTGAATGCAGTTTTCTGGCGTTAGAGCTTTGTTCTAGGAAAATCTGGTTTGTGCAGATCTCACCTGGAGTAACAACTGCAGCTCTTTTTCAGAGGGACGTCCCAAGTCAGTTGTCCACAAGGCATCTCCTGAAAGAAGTAGCGACAGGCCACAGATCCAGAGGATGGTCTTTCAGAGGGTGCTTTCCCAGAGCTTGAGCGCAGCAGTGTTGAGGGTCCTCAGGGGTCCGCCCCAGCCTTCCTCCTGCCCCTCCCAGCCCCTGTCTACCATCTAGACTGGAAAGGCAAGATGCAGCTGCAGGCAGCATGCTCCGGGCTCACGCCTCCACATATCTGTCCACACTGTTCCTCCTGCTGGGAAGGTCACCCTAAATGTCTTCACCTACCAAACTCCTACTCGCTCTTCAAGACCCCGTCTCTTCCAGGAAGTGGCTCCTGGCCACTACTAAGTTCCCACCCCGTGTTGGGCTCCTCGATCAGCAGGTAGTCTTTTTTTTTTTTTTTAATTTATTCATTTGAGACACAGAGATACAGAGAGAGAGAGAGAGAGAGCGAGCGAGCACGAGCAGGGGGAAAGGCAGTGGGAGAGGGAGAAGCAGGCTCCCCACCGAGCCAGGAGCCCGTCGTGGGGCTCGATCCCAGGACCCTGGGATCATGACCTGAGCCGAAGGCAGACGTTTAACCATCTGAGCCACCCGGGCGCCCAGCACGTAGTCTTCTTGTCTCTCTCTATCTCTGGCCCTCCCTTCGTTTGCGCTCTCTCTCCTCCCTCTAAAATAAATAAATGAATCTTTTAAACAATTCTGTTTTCAGGGATGGAGAAAACAATTCATTGACATAGGATACTATCAATATCTGTTAAATAAAAACCAAAAAAATGAATTATAAAATGTATGTCCACTATGCTCTTAAATTGGGTTAAGATAGCCAAATAGATAAAAATATATCTCAAGTAAAATGTGATTAACCAGAGATAACAATAGTATAGATGGTTTTTGCTTTTTTTTTTCCTTTGTGCTTTTATATAGTTTCTAAAATTTTTATCATGAACCTTGCACTGGTTTTCTATTGCTGTTATGACAAGTTACCACAAACTTAAAGCAACACAAATTTATTATTTTATAGTTATATAGGTCAGAAGTCTGGTAGGGGTCTCACTAGGAGAAAATCAAGG
Organism: Callorhinus ursinus; assembly: GCF_003265705.2. Taxonomy (NCBI): domain Eukaryota; kingdom Metazoa; phylum Chordata; class Mammalia; order Carnivora; family Otariidae; genus Callorhinus; species Callorhinus ursinus. The sequence goes on from NW_027397120.1 coordinate 6,321,779, forward strand.
TGTTTGTAAGGTTGGGTTCCTTTCTGGGGGCTCTAGGGATGAATCCACTTCCAAGCTCATCCAGGCTGTTGGCAGAAGTCAGTTCCTTTTGCATGGGTTCCCTTGGGAACCTTGCTGGCTGTCGGCTGAGGGCCATCCTCAACTTCTAGAGCATACTCACACTCATTGGCCCAGAGCCACTTCTCCAACTTCAGAACCAGCAACAGTGAGTCAGATCTCCACGAAACCTCTAATCTCTCCTGCCTCTTCACCCCGTGCATCTCTGACTCTCCTGCCCACCCAGAAAATCCAGGTCTCCCTATTTAAAGGTCAGCTGATTAGCAACCTTAATTCCTCTGCAAGCTCACTTCTCTTCTGCCTTGTGACTTAACACAGTCACAGGCATAAATGCTGGGGGACCAAAATCCTGCTTCCCACAAACATTTATTTTAACTGATGAAGAAAAAGCCCTTGAAAAAGGAACCATTTGAAATGATGTGAAGGAATGTCCACCATCTCTTTTTTAAAATAAATAATCATTGATCTTGGCCATAAATGACTCACTAGTTCTGTGAGCATCTCATTTTCTTAGAAACCTCTGGCTTCTTGAACTCTCAACCAAAATTCCTGATCTCCTGACAAATTTTTCTTCTTTGTTTAAGAAGGAGCTTCTTTCTTCCTGATTTCAAATGTTATGTGTGTCCTCCCACATGGCCACCGTTCCCCTCCCTAGGTGCCTGGCCTTTGCCACGTGGGGCAGAGTCTCTTCTACCCTTCCATCCTGGGTTGGCATGTCACTTACTGTGGGCAATGGACAGGAGCAAGTGTGACCCAGCCAGAAGGTTGGAAGGATCATTAGTAGTAGGACTTGACCTTTCCTCATGCTCTTTGGACCCCTGAGACCACCACATGATGAGCCTCCGCTGGCCCACAGAAAATGAGAGACAGCTCCATGTAGAGATGCCCAGCCCTGAAACCAACCAACCTGCCAATCACCAGAAATTCGAATTTGGTCACATGAGGCCATCCTGACCCAGCTTTGCTGTCAGCTGACTGCAGAGACCCATCAAGCCAGCCTGGACCCAGTGAAGAGCCCACTGACCCACAGAATTGTGAGGAATAACATTTCTTGTCTCTTGTTTGAAACAACTATGTTTTGGAGTAGTTTTTTACCCGGCAAAGGCTAATTGAATATAATTTAAGAAAAATTTGAAATTGCAAAACATTTTAATAAGGGCAACAAAAGTTACCCACAATTCCATCAACCAGAAGTAGCCAGTATGAATATTTTGGTGTATTTTCTATCAGTTTTTATATTTAGTTACATGGCTATAGAGAAAGAAAGAGAGGGAAATAGAATGATGAGAGAAACACACAGAATTGAATTTAAATAAATAAAATAAATAAATAAAGAATAACACAAAAAATTTTTTTTAAAAAGAGAAAGAAGCACACAGAATTTACATGATATGGAACTTAAATCTTGCTTTCTCCCCCCATCACAACTAACCAGCATGATTTTGCATCATTGGCTCTTTCTGGAAAATAGGATGTTTGTTGACTTGGAAACGTCTTTCGAACACCACAGTTTCACTCACAGCCAGTCAAGTATATAGGTTCCTTCATCAACCTGTGTACCTAGGAGTCCAGGCGGCATAAATATTCAGCGTAGTTGGGTTAGAATGAAATGAGCTCAGCTGCCCATCAGCTATTGCTCAGCTTTATCTGAATGATTGACTAGGCTTGCGTTTCGATTGGCACTGGGGACAGGGCGCAGTTCTTGTGAAATGTACTCTTTCCAGCGCTGTGGAGCCCGGCCTGGGTAGACAGGTAGAACTGCCGGTTGATGTTTATTTGTGTTCCAGCTTCACCCCCAGCCGTACTCACTGAGGGGACGCTGACCCGGACGGGCAGCCTCCTGCACAGAACTCGTCCTGGGGGAAGAGATAACCCTCCTGGCCGCAGGTCCGCTAGGAGGGCCTGGCTTATATTGAAGAGGATGGGCCATTCTGAGCATGCAGACCGCCCCATTTTTAGGTTTGTTCACATCTGAGTCCTAGGAAGAGAGGGGTCTTATGAATGTGACCCTACTTAGGCCACAGCTGGGCTTACTCTCAAGGAGCATGGTTCAAAAGCCACACACAAATTTGTAGAGAGTCCAGTCCTTTGGGGGGCTCCAAATCAAAACACTTAGGAACTTATACCCCATTATTTGGAGTCCCCATTTTTGATTCTCCCCGCTTCGGCTGTCCTCTGCCCCCAGATCAGGGACCTGTTACTCCACCCTTCCCAACCCCTTAGCTCCACCTGACTCCTCACCTTTCTTACGTAAGTCCTCCCTAATGTCACCATCTTGGGCGTCAGGTGAAGTCCTCACCTCTTGCTGGCCTTTGCCGGCTTCTCTGCTGCCCATCCTCTCCTCCTGGATCGCAAAGCCCAGGAGTCGGCCCAGCAGAAGTAAACTATCCCCAGGAGGCTGGAGAAACGAGGGCCGTCCATACAGGGCTTTCTTTCCTTGGGCAAACAGGGGAGGTGTGAGAATACTCCCATGACAGTATCTTTTTTCAGCCTGAATTGACAAGTGCTGTCTTCGCTAAAATTCCCAGGGGACATTTGCAAACAAGGTGGCCCGACTGGGTCACATGTCACTGTGCTGTGGGAGCCCAGCACAGGTCATCTGGTCCTTGTGGTGTTTCCTTGTGTGCAGCTTCGGGAAGATGGGGCTGAGTGCTGTGCCTGGATGGGGAGAGGGGGACAGTGGAGGCCAAGGGCGTTTGCACACATCACAGATGTGACAGTCCTACGGGCCACCTGGAAGTAAAGGGCTGAGTCTCCTGCCTTTGTGGGCACCAGAGCCAGTGTTGAAAATGCAGTGGAGACCCAGATAAATGTAATAAAATGCAGCCTAATCCTCACCTCCGGGCCGGTGTGACTTGAAGGAATGAACACTGGTGACATGAGACGCACATTCGTTCCAATCTCCTCAATCCTCCTCTTAACTCTGCTTCTGTCACCACTCAGCCTCTGTGATTTCTGTTTCCATTCGGCAGCGCCCTCGACATAGAGAAATGCTCACGAAATGCTCACAGCTGAAGTTGCAGATATCAGTCCACTGATGTAATCATTTTGCCGAAGTTCAACGAAAGCCAACTATTTGCCTAAAAGATGGACTTGTTTCCTTTAATTGCCGGTGGTTACAATTATCTACGCAGGGTATTCACCCAGCAGTGGATTCTCAATCCCCCAACCACCTTAATGGCAACCTTTACGTAGACACGTCTGTCCAAGCTGACCCAAATAGCATCTCTGTGATCACTCTCCTCTTGGCGTGTGCATCCGGACCATGAGGTCACTTCGGAGAATTCCTCAACTCAGAGACGGGGTCAGGGCAGGGCAAGCGTTTGCATCTCATGAAACCTCCACAAACAGAAGACTGCTGGTCTTGGCAAGGATTGAAAGCGTGAGCATGGAAATGCTGTTTTCTGTGCTTATGGCAATATGGTGGCCAGTGGGGAAGAGACGGACTTTTCAAAAACAGATCCACACTATCTAAGCTTGGTGCCAAACAAGGCAGCTCCTCTCTGGCAGCTGAGTCCTGCTTCTTTGTGCCTCCAGTCCTGCTGCACATGAGCCCTTGGAGACGGAAAACATTTTCTAATCCTCGAGACTTCTCTGAATTTTAAGCCAAACAAACTTTCTCTGTGTGTTACAGCTATTTAAATAGGTTCACGTGGTCCAAAAAGTTTAGTTGTTTATATAAACTGTGTATCGAGTCCTGCCAGGTAAGTAGGTTTTAGGCTTTTAAGAATATTGATTGATTGGTTCGTTCATTCATTCATTCACTCACTGAATCAAACATTGAGCACTGACTATGCGCCAGGCAGACATCTTCTTGGGATACCAAGAAGAATATGACACTGCCCTGCACTTGAGGGATCTCGATTCCAATGTCGGGTGACACCCAGGAAACAAATGGTCCCACAGAAGTGGTAGGAGCTGCAACAAAGGGAGAAGATGCTGCGTGAGCCAGATGAGGGGCCAATTCCGCAGAAGCATACAGCACCATTCCTAGGGGGGCTTCCCAAGCAGGGTGATAGCAGGATGGCAAAACTGGTGGCAGTTGCGTCACTGTGGATGGGAATCACCTGGGACTTTTGTATGTTGCTGGTGGGAGGAAGAGTGGGTACTGCCTTGTAAGTGGCTTTGCCAGTTACCTGCTAAAGCTAAATAGAGGGTCATAATATTCCCATGACCCAGCAATTCCACTCCTGGGTTTATACCCAAGGTAAGTGTGTGTGCACATGCCCAGAAGATGACATTTATGAGCATGTTCATTGACGGTTTGCTCACAACAGTGAAAAACTGGAAACAACTCACATTCCCGTCAAATAGGATGGATTCAGTAATTTGAGGTCGATCCATACAAGGGAATAGTATGCAGCACTAGAAGGATGATCTACGGCTACCCACAGCTACATGTGTGCGTAATCTCAGGGACATAGCGACGAATGAAAACAGCCGGACACAAAACCACCCACAGGGAACCTATTTGCGTCCGTGGTGGTGGAGGTCAGCAGAGTCCTTACCTGGGGGGAGGGTTTTGATTCAATAGGGCACAGGTGGTGGGGTGTTGGAATATTCTAGATCTTGATCAGGGCGGCAGTGAAACTCATGAAACGGTATACTTAATACTCACACACTGTGTATGTTGTAACTCAGTGAACATTTTTAAGTAAAAAAAAAATCAACTAACAAATACATAAAGCAGTGCTACCGCTTATGTCCCAGGACACGTAAAGGACCCCCAGGCTTGTAGGAATGATAAACAGATACACTGGGGAAAAGATATTTTGTTCTCTGATGTTCTAATTCCAGCAGGGAGAGGAGTAGGAAGAGCCCCGAACTGGATAGAGACAAAGTGGAACCTGACCTAGAACTCAGCACGGTAACCTCGGTCAGTGCCTCCCTGGGCCTCCCTTTCTGCAGGTTTAAATTGAAGCTAGTAACACTTAGTAACACCTGAGATTGTGTCATACATCACCTCATACGAACACAGCGTCTGCATGCAAAAGTGATCAATAATGGTTGAAGAAAATATGTGAGTTTCCTATAGTGATGCCCACTTTTTGAGCATGAGAACCTACTTCAAATAGTTTCCAATGAAGTTTTTTGTTTTTACATACGAACATTTTCAAGCATATAGAAAAGTAGAGAGAAAAGCATAACAACCACCCCAATACATCCGTCAATCCGTGTAACAATTGGTTAACATTTTGTGATATTTGCTATATTATTTTCCTGAGTTAGTCCTTTTTTAAAAAACCATCTTGTTATAGAAAGCTTGAAATATTTACACAACAAAGAAAGACAGAGAGAGTGGTGTGAGGAATTTTAAGCCAAACAAATTTTCACACCCAACACCCAGCCTCAATAATGACAAAGTCATGGCTGATCTTGTTTCTGTCATATCTTCACCCGTTTCCTCACAGCCCACCCCAGAATTAAGTAGAAACAAATCGCAAATGTTGACATCATTTCATGCCCAACGTATGAGTACTTGTTTGCTTAAAGAAAGGACTCTTCAGAGACGCCTGGGTGGCTCAGTCAGTTAGGCGTCTGCCTTCCGCTCAGGTCATGATCCCGGGGTCCTGGGACTGAGTCCCGTGTCAGGCTCCCTGCTCAGCGGGAAACCTGCTTCTCCCTCTGCCTGCCTCTCTCTCTCTCTCTGATAAATAAATAAAATCTTAGGAAAAAAAAGGACTCTTCAAAATACAACCACGAGACCACGATCATCCCTTCAAAAATGAACAATAACTTCTTAATATCAAATATCAAGTCAGTGTTCAAGTTTCCCTATTTCCCTTATAAAAGATTTTTACAGATTGTTCAAATCAGGAGCTACACAAAGTTCACATACTGCATATTACTGATTTTTTAAAAATTCTTTATGAATCCATAAATTTCCTTCTTTTTCTTGCAGGTCATTTGTTGAAGTAACCAGGTTGCTTGTCCTGCATATCAGTGCTTCTCACACTTTCCCATGTGAAAGAAATCACCCGGAGAGCTTGTTAAAATACAGGTCCATGGGCCCCCACCCCAGAGTTTCCTGATTAAGTAGGTCTGGGGCAGGGCCTGAGAATGTGCATTTCTCACCAGCTCCCCAGTGATGTTGATGCGGGTCTGTGAACCCATGCTGCTCTGGTTGCCCGCAGTCCAGAGTTAGCTAACTGCATCCCCAGGGCATCTCTGAGTATTTTTCTCTGCTCATTAAAGTTTTTAAAATCCACTTTGCTAGATTTGGACAAAGTACTGTATATACTTTCATCAGGAGGCACAATGTCTGGTCATCTCTCTTGGAAATGTTAGTAGCCACCAGTGATCATTCCTCGATTTGTTATTTCCTTGGGGGTTGCAAGGGAGCAACTAGAAGCTCTAATTGTGTTGTTCCTTCTGCATCGATGACCTTGTGTACTTCTCCAAGGACAGACTTCCCTGCACCAGCTATTTGAACACCCAAAGGTAGAGTTCATACGGCAGTCAGGATTATCTTTCTCTACGTTAACCCATTTTCTTTCTATTTTCTAAAGGTTTTATTTATTTGAGAGAGAGCGAGAGAGCAATAGAGAGAGAGTGAGAGTGGGGGAGGGGGGAGAGGCGGAGGGAGAGGCACACTCCATGCTGAGCAGGGAGCCCAACGTGGGACTCGCTGAAGGCAGATGCTTAACCAACTGAGCCACTCAGGCACCCCAAACCACTTTCAAAATAATGAGTTTGTTCCCTAGCATCCTGAGCCAACAGAGGTGGTTTTGTTTGTTTTTATCTATTCTAGTGAATTCATGAATACAAATGTATTTTTTGTCTTCAGTTCACTAAGCTATTATTTGTGATGCTCAAATTATTTTATCTTTGACTAATGGAGGCCTGGTAGGGTTAGCTCCTGGGTCCTTTTGGCTTGACTCCAGTAGTCTTTTTGATAGCTTCCTTTCTTCTGATATGATAAGATTTTCCAGGTTCCCCTGGAAGACATTCTGTCTCCCAGACCCAGAGTCAGCCATTTCTCCAAGGAGCCCTGGTTGCATTTAATACAAATGGCCCTTGGAGACCACAGTCTCCGCACTGGCCATGTTCATTAGTGGTTGGTCATTGTTTCCAGAACTCTTCAGTGCATAAAGCTAGAGAATATGTTTTTTAAAATAAAATGTATAATGATTTTGTAAGAATACTTTCAGTTAGATTTTAGGGGGCATTTTACTTGATCCCATCAATCTGAAACCTCAGAATAACAGCTCTAGCCCTCTAGTCTATAATATGATCGTTAAAAATCCTTTGTTTTTCCTTTTGTATGTTCTTTTTGTTCTTAGCATGTGTCTGACTAAGGGTGTACAGTCAAATTAACGTTTTGAAGTCACATGGAGTAGTTTCTGTCTTTGTGGTCATGCCACAAATCAGTATATAGCTACGTTTGTTTCATTTGGCTTTTGACTTCTGGGGACTGATTTTTAAAAATATTTTAATTTGTCTTATAACTGTGTAAATGTTTTCATGGTTTCAAAATCAAATGCACAAACGAAAGTATATTCAGAGGAGTCTACTCCTCCGTCTCTGTCATGATCCTTTCCTTCCCTTATAAGGAATCATTTAACAAATTTTATGGTTTATCCTTTTGTTTAAAAAAACAATATAATAATAGCATAATATTATACACATATACATATTTTCATATCACATCTTCTTGGATAAATGGTAGCATACTATCCACACTTTTCTCCACTTAGCTTTTGAGAGCACTTTGTAATGTCAAAAATGTTTACACTTAAGAGATCCACTTTGGGATTTTATTAAAAAAATATACAAGGACAAGAAAACAGCAATGCATTTGGTAGCACTTTTAAATAAATGCATTTAAATAAATGTGCTCATCCTAATGCATTGATGTATCATTAAAAATGTCAGTCCACATCTCTGTCCAGCCCACAATAAATGGTTCAAATCTCAACAATCCGAAGCCCCAGGAAAAGACCTACTATTTTTCCATTCTTTTCCTTTTATTTATTTAGATATCTCTTTTTTAAAAAAACACACTTAAATTTTGGAATAATTTCAGGCTTACAGAAAAGTTGCAAAGATAGTACAGAGAGTTCTCACATACTCCTCATCCAGTTTTCCCTACTGTAAACATCGAAAATAATAACATGGTACATTTGTCAAAACCAGGAAACTAACACTGGTACATGACTTAACTAAACTCCAGACTTTATTCAGATTTCACTAGTTTTTACACTAATGCCCTTTTTCTGTTCCAGAATCTGATCCAGGATACCATGTTGCATTTAATATCTTTCCCCTTTTAATTGACCGAAGAATCTATCAATGCTAAAGAGCACTCCCATTTTGTAGGTGATAAGGGACAGAAACCAAACGGCTTACTGGCAGGAGGATGATCACGGGATTTAAATCTAAATCTGGGTGGAATCTGCTTTTAGAAGAGGCAGTGTGGTTTAGGGGGAGAAAAGCAGACGCTGGTATTGGGCAGACCTGGGTGGGAGTCCTCGTTTGGGTTTGCTATTTAGTAGGTAGGAGGGCTTGAATAATTGAGTGTAAACTGGTCCTGCGTTTTTTCATCCGTAAAATGGGAAACTACATAAAATACAGCTCCCAGGGTCATAGAGAAGCTTATAGATTGCATGCGTACGGTGTTTGGACCGTAAGAAGCGCTCAGCAAATGGCAATCACTGTTATCATAGCATCGTTGTTGGCCGACCTAGACCCAGCGCTTGGGAGCCAGATGCTGGTCGTCTGCTACCCAGACTGTCACTCTGTTATAGAACAGATATGTAATGTTAGCCCACTGGTTACGGTGGGGCCAGAACTCAGACGAAAGCGGCACGAAGCAGGGCGCGTGTTTGGAGGGCATTTGCTTCTCGATCGGCCACGGCTTCTACATCAGTTTCTGGCTTCTGTGTGGAAGACGAGGCTTTGCGCCCACACCCATTGGCATCACCCTGCAGGTATTTTACCAGAAAAGAAGCCTCTAGTAAATTAATGTATATGTATTTTTTAAAGATTTTATTTATTTATTTGAGATAGAGAGAGAGAGAGCATGAGTGGGGGAGCAGCAGAGGGAGAGGGAGAAACAGGGAGCCCGATGTGGGGCTTGATCCCAGGACCCCGGGATCATGACCTGAGCCGAAGGCAGACGCTTAACCGACTGAGCCACCCGGGTGCCCTAACATATATGTATTTTTATTTCTGAAAGGACTGTTGACACTTTTTAAAGTGCTGGCGAGTTTTATTGTTTGTTTTGTGATAGGAAAATAAAGCTCCTGTGTGGAAAACTGCCACAGCCTTGATTTCTGGGGATGTGTGCACATGGGCACCTGTGCACGTGGTTCATCTTCTGCATGGGGTACAAGAGACTTTTGTGTCACTTTCCAAAATAGAACTCCAAAGTAGGTCGGTGCAAGAGTGGTAAAATAGGTCAATTGTCACAAATCTAAGCAGAAGAAGGGGGTGGGGTTCAGCGCTAGAGAGATTTCACGTGTAGACCCTTGGTCTAAACCCTGTTCTCTTAAGGCCTAAAGAACCATTCTTCGCGGGGGTGGGAGAGTGACAGGGACACTCTCTTGTACCATTGTTGACTGCCTGCATTTTCCCGCTCTAGGATGGCCACTCCTAGGATGGAGACCATGGTTGCTGGGCATGGGGACTGAGCTGGCAGATTTAAGCCTAATGTCATGAGGATGCCCAACACAGGACTGGGGGCAGTGTTCTGTTGAGGGATGAATAAGCAGGGTACCTTCCTGCCTCCATGGAGAGGTGGACAAGCAGCTGGTTTTGAATAGCAAACCGGCGCTATGGGTAATGCTTCTGGTATTCCAATGCGATGCAGTCGGACATGGAGTCCTGTTGCACATCATCCCCACCCAGGGTGCTGCTGGAAATGTGCCAAACAGGATTAGGCTGGAGCGATGGCTTTTACCCTACTTTAACAGTACCCTCTCCAATGATACATTGCTTCCTCACCACCGTGGGTCATTTTTCCATATGGCACTCAAGACTGTTTGCATCCTGCCCCCCAGAGTGACAGCATTTTCCTGATGGTGCAGGATTCTGATTTCCCAATACTAGATTTTGTAAAGTTTCTTGGCACTCTACCAGGTGGAAGAGGCTCTCTAATAGATTATAATTTTTTAAAAAACCATCAAGTTTGATTTTGTGACCAAGGCTCTTCTATGTGACTTTCTGAGTTATTACCAGCACACATTGCTGGATTCTAATTATTCTGACTCATGCTCTTATTTATTTTTTCCATTGTTGGCAATACCTCCAAGTAACCACAATCTTTATCCATTGTCTGATTACCAGAACAAAACACAGTCTGAGGTTGTTTGGAGTTTTAAAAGAGTTTGATTTTGTTCTCTATTAAATTTAAAAATAGTACCAGAAGTCACAGACTTGGTTAAAAATGGAAGATTTTCAAAAATAAAACATGTCCTGGTACAGATTGCTAGCACTGTGGAAATCAGTCCTAACTTGATTTGCAACGGTAATGGGCCTTAACTGGAATAATTACAGAGGTTATTGGGGGAATGGTTTAGGAGAGAAATGAAATATTGCCTACTTATCTTCTTGGACCTCAGCAATAAATATGCTTACATGGAATCACTAGTTTTGAGCCCGGATTGGAAGGCTGTGTGGAGAGGAAAAGTCTTAAAAACCCGAGTGGGAATAGTCACACATTGGTTCATTTATCCACTGAACCAGAAATTCCTGTCCCTTCTTTTTGCCAGGCTCTGGGCTAGGCGTGGGCATATCAAATATAATAGGTCAAGGGGCCTGACCCCCAAGGGGCTCCCTGTCAAGTAAGGTAGGCAGGCTCACACAACAATCATTATAGCACAAGGTGGTAAACCCGATACCAGCACTGGATGAACAGAACTGTGCAAGCAAAGAGAGGAAGTCTCCATTTTGCCTAGAGTCGTAGAAAAAACAATGCGGAGAAAATGGTGTCACTCTGAGCTTTGAAGGGTGGATCAGAAAGGAGGAGAAGGATATTCTGATGTTAAGAGAAGCACGGAAAACCACAATGTGTTAGACCCTTTGCAAATGTCAAGCGGTCCCATGTGGCTAAAGGATGGGGCTGTGTATCGGGGGGGCGGGTAGGGGAGAGATGAGGTTGGGAACGCTGGTTGTGGTCGAATCCCAAATGGCCTTGTGTACCCCATGAAGGAGATTTGATGTATTACTAAAGGCCATGAGGATTTAGTGAAGTTTTGTCAGGTTTTCATTTTAAAAGTGCTTTTGCAATAGCAGTAGCTGGAATGAGAGCAACACAAGCTTCAGGGGCCTTGTGACTATCATGGAGGGGAGGCGCCATGGCGACCCAGCCCTGGGGCTGGAGCAGTGGGGGAGGAGGCAGACTCAGGAGCCTTTCCTGAGGCTGAGTAGACAGAACTATATGAATTGCAACAGTGTGGTCGAGGGAGAGAGAGAGGAAGGGCTCAGCAGGGAGGAGAGGAGATGGGGGATCCTTGGAGTCAGACACACTCAGCTTCCATTCCCAGCTGTATCACTTCCAAGTCCATGACCAAGTAACTCCTCAGACCCACCATCTCCTCCTTCAAAAGGAGGATAATGTAGAGGATTCGCTGGGGTTGATGAGATCTGGAAGGCCTGGGATGGAGCACATAGATTCAGGACAGAGGCTGTCCATTATGGTTATTTGAGGTAGGCTCAGAGCCATGCTCTGTATCACACCAGACGGGGTTCAGGAGAATGGGGACAGTTGTCTGTGTTCTTCACCTCCAGCACAGGACACAGAAGGGGCTCTGGGGATGAGTGCTCAACTTCTTTTTATTTTCCAGCTCAGCCTAGGACAAAGAAAGCTGAAAACTCCCTGAGGAATATTGCCAAAGACTAGGTGGGGAAAGGAATGCTGGGGATGTTTCTACCCAGGGAGATGGGGGGCGGGGGGCACTTTCCCACTGATAGGTATTGGTAGGCTTACAGCAGCCGGGGCCCTGCTGGGCCAGGACGTGGTGGTGATGAAAAATGTCAAATGTTTGGTCACAGCTACAAAATCAAAGCTCCATCACATCCTAAACCAGAGCTTGGTGTAGGAGGAAGAACAAGGGACCCCAGGCCCTAGAAATTTGAGTTGGCTTTTCTGCCTGAGTCCTGTGAGGAGTAGTTAAGGGGAGAAAGGAGGTCTCATAAAAGTGTCCATCAAAGAAGCAGAGAAACTGAGAACCAGGGAGCAAGCTCAGGCAAGTACAGTCAAGAGGGAGGGCTGTGTGTATCACAAGCGAGGCTGTGCAGTGATGGGATGGAGGGCCAGACACACCCAGATCAGGGCAGCCTGCCTCCCCAGAACCACCCAGAATCGTTCCTCACCCCCAGAGGAGAAAGTAGTCAGGCTCCCAAGAGGAGTTAAGAGTCTCAGGGGCAGAGAGACCCTACTGCCCATAAAGCCGAGCCCCAAAAGCAGCTTCTGCTCCCCGTGGCCTCATGCAGACCCTTCTTGGAACTCCCCAGCCACATTTTGCCTCCACAGTTTAAGAGAAATCAGGAAACTGGAAAGGATCCAAAGGAGAGCAAAAACCATGATTGAAGCGAGCAAGAATAGGACCCAAGAGACAAGTTAAGGAAATTGGGGTTTATTTGCCTTAAACAGTAAAGAAGAAATGGGGACTGCATTCAAATACATAGAGAGAGGTCGGGGTCCAGTTATTTTCCAATTTCAAGAGCACAGAAGAAGAAGCAAATGGCCCAATTTGCCACTAGAGAGATTAGGTAAAGAGGGAGTTTCAAAAACATATGGACGTCTTCGAATGGCATTCCCTGGGGTTATTGTCAAATAGGGCTGACCCCTCCCTGGGAGGAAAGCTGCTGGGGACTAGGCCAGTGGATAGGGAGGGCCTGGCTCCGCTCCAGAGGCCCCACTAATCCCAGCTCTCCTGGCCGCTGGGAGCCTGTGCCTCTTTTCGGAGCAGAAACACAACGAGGGAGTGGCTAGCCTTGCCGGGTGGGAGCATCTTTGCTTCTCCTGGTTAGGTCTCTCCATCCAAGAGCGAGCATGGCCTTTAATCACATTTTCGCTTTGATGTGTTCAAGATATAGTGAACAGCAAATGCCTGCGGGTTCTTTGGCAGCTGGTAAAAAATGTATCACCACGTCCGGAAGTGGCAGTTTAGATCAGATCACTGCGTGCCTGGCTCACTGGGGAGGGAAAAGACTCACGGAAAGCTTGTGGAAGTCGACGCCCCTCGATGGTTTGCCTTGGTGGCCATAGCTAGACTAGTAGGTAGACTATCCGGCACCGTAAGTTCAGTCCCACATTCAACCATATTCATAGGAGGAACTGAGTCAAGATGTAGAACCAAGCTTGTATGCTTGCCTCCACCTCCTGCCCCCACACACCACCTAAAAGACGTTAATCTACAGATAGGCTAGTGGTATAATTTGTTTGCAAACCGTGATGCTTGTGAGAGTGAATGGAGGATGCTGTTGATAATCATGCTGGTACATAGCTGAAGCCTGTGGCCACCCATCTATAAATTTTTAAATTATCTTTTAAAAGATTTTATTTATTGATTGATTTAAGAGAGAGAGAGTAGGGGAGGGGCAGAGGGAGAGGGAGAGAGAGAGAAACTCCAGCAGACTCTGTGCCCAGCACAGAGCCAGGCTTGATCCCATGACCCTGAGATCATGACCCGAGCCGAAACCAAGAGTCAGACGCTCAACCGATTGAGCCACCCAGGCGCCCTGCGTCCATCTATAACTTATATTCAAAGCTCAAACAAGAAGGGAGGTACCCTTGATATTAAAATCCTTGCAGACTCTCTCGTGGAAATGGAATGTTTGCTTTGTTAAGTGTGAAGTAGTTGTCTAATGCTGCATAACAAATTATCCCCCAAATCAGCCATGGGAGTGAGCCATCTTGGAAGGGGAGCTTCCAGTCCAGTCAAGATTTGGCAGCCCAGGGCAGTGTATGAGAGACCCCATGGCCACCCTACCCAGCGAGGCTGCTCCTAAATTCCTCACCCACAGAAACTGCTCAAGATAATATTTATTGTTTTGAGCCAGTAATTTGGGGGGTAATTTGTTATGCAGCATTGCACTGGACTGCTGGAGTGTCCTCATGGCAGCTGGTTTTCTTCAGAGTGAGCAACCTGAGTCACTCCTGCCCTTCATGATTTAGTCTCAGAGCTCATGCACGGTCCCTTTGGCCATATTTTATTCATTAGAATGAGTCTCCCAGCCCAGCCTCCACGGAAAGGGAAGGAGATTAAGCTTTAGTTCTTGAATGAAGGAGGATCTTCAAATATTTGGTCATTCTTGGGAGTTCATGTTTATTTTTGAGATTCCCAGTTTGCCTTTTTTTGAGTACTGCCTGTTTATCCAGGCTGCCCCAGTGATAGTGGGAAAGGATAGGCAAATGCAGCTGGCGGGGAGGGGGGGGTGTCTCCACGGCTGGCATGTTGGCCATGGGGTGGCTCTCTCCTCCTCCTGGCTGTTGTCAGTCACTTGGGGTACTTAAAAATGGGCTCTCTTGAGTAATGAGTGATGAGTTCCCCATCACAGTAGGTATATGAGGAGATATTGGGTGGTCAGTTGGCAGGGTGCCACGGGTGAGTATAGATGGGGTTGAAGGGAGCTGGCCTAAATGATTTTCCATGTCCCTTCTGACCCAGAGCACCCACGAGCCCGATTGCCCCAGAGCATTCTTCTTTCTTGGGTGCTCTTGAAGTGAGAACTGAGAAGCCTCTTGAAGTGAAGCACGGATTCTCGAAGTGAGATCTATGAAAAGAAACTGGACCCCATGTCATCATGGGCTGAAAGGGTCATGGGTTTCAAGCCCCCCAAGAGATGAAATTAAAAAGATATCCAAGAATCTTCATTACGGGGCAATTATGTTTATTTACTTTTGCAGCAAGCCTCGGGAACTGTGCTTGGATAGATAAAAGCTGTTCTGTGAGCCTGTGTCGGAAGCTCCATCAGTGGGTCGAGCTGCAGGGAGGCTGACCCGTTACAGGAGTCAGGAGTGGCTACCTGTAAAGTCCTGACTTAGGAAAATCTGCCTCCATTTCTCATCTGCTTGTACTCAAAGTGGATTGAGCTAAATGTGAGCTTGGGTAAGTAATAAGTGCCCTGCTCATGAATGCCCAGGCTGTTCAGCAAAAATAGCACACAGGAAACGGTATCGCAAAGGTCAATTCTTCTGGAAAGGAAGGGACAACAAGCCATCTATCTGAAATTTTAATGAGCAGATCCTGGCCTCTGACCCTATACCATGACCTAACAATCCAGTATTGAATGCCACGTCGGCTTCCATTTCCTGTGGATGAGGAGGCAGAGTTCCCATCCAAAGGCCAACCATCTGCTGGGTGGAAGATTCTCTCTGCCTAGCCGGCTGTTATGGATGAGCATGACGTCTTTATGGATGGAGTGTCAGTCCAGACTCCTTGTTTCACAGAGATGGGGGATTAAATGGTTGAGACACCAGGGCTGAGGCTAGGATTTTCTTTCCTGTCTTACTTTTTCCCTCCTGCATTGGCTGTTTTCTTTCATTCAGTCAAAAACAAACCAAGGACAGTCTTGGGGTACATGTAACACTTTGGAAAGAGCCTTGCAACTTCCAGGTTAAAAAACAAAACAAAACTGGACTTCCACAGTCAAGAGTAACATATAGAAGAGCAAAGAGAAATGGATCATTAGAAGGGAAAGTATAGAAAGCCCCCAGCCCAGCACGCAGCACATATGAGGTCCATTATGAATAAAAAATTTGCCCAGTCAGAAAGATTCAAGAGGCCAGCAGCTAGACTCATCCTCAAACTAGTCTGTCCCACTGACTTCAAAGGAAACAATTTTTAATTCCCTTGCCCAGTGTTTCTGAACGTTCTGGGAACCAAAGTATCAGAACCACTTGAGTACTTGCCCAAACTTCCCAGACCGTCCTAATAATAATGTCCAGTGCAAATACCGGGGGATTTGAATTCTTAACAAAGGTCAGGAATCCCGTGGGTTTGGGGTGGGGCACTGTATTAGCTTATTTAACGCTCTCTACCATCTGGGAGGTTTGTCTTTTACTTTCACTTAACAGATGCTGATCCTGAAGCTTAGAAGTCAGAGTTAAAGACACAGGCTGTATTTGCTAACAGATCTGGTGTGAGCTGTGACCTACTCCTTAACCCTGTGACCATGGGGAAGCCTCTTAACCTTTATACACGAGTTTCTTCATCTGTATATTCAGGATTTTAAGTTGAAATAATGCACTGTCTGCATTACTTTGGCACAATACTGGGATCCTATGAAGTCCGTTAGTAAATAATATGGTGGTTAACAAGCAACCCAGTGATAATTAAGTAGGTTAAGTAACCAGTCACAGTGTTCAATAGTCCTGATTTATCAGTTTGTCCTAAAAGACAGAAAAGTCTTTGAAGGCAAAAGGCATTTCTCCTTCATTTGGTTTCCCAAGTCCCTAACACAGCGTTGCTAATTGTTGATTGAGGGAATGAATGAACAGAGAAAGGCCAGGTAGAGGGGTAAGGATTAAGTAGGGCGGGATTTAAACTGGGCCTTGTTTCCGGATGGAGTGTTGGGGTGCCCTGGCACAGAGAAGGTGGGCCCTTTCCTTTGGCCAGTGCCTCTGGCTTTCAGGGTTTTCTTGTTTGTTTGTTTTGTTTTGTTTTGTTTTTAAAGGCCTGTACTTTGTTGGGAGGGTTGACGCGGTTCTTGAGAACGCGGCAAAACCCTGGGAGCGGGTGGGAGATAGGAAAGCGACTTTCCATAGCAAAAGACGGTAAGGGGAGTTTCCTCAAACCCTGGCTAACTGGCCCTTGGAACGCGGGTGGTGTCAGGAATTGGTGAGAAGTCACAGGACAAATTCTATCTTTGGTGGGTGCTAGCAACGATCCTTAATACACCTCGCTCCTTCAGGGAGCCTAGCTGCGTCTCTGTGGATCCCCCACCGTCTGGGAGAGGGCGACAAGTCCTGTTATCAAAACGACATCGTGGCTGTGATGGCGGAAAGGCTCTCTGGCGGACCAGGACTCAACTCAAGGCAAGGCCCTCCGTTGACTTCGCCCGGGGTTTCCCAGACACCCGGCGCTGCCCTGGCTCCGTGGCCTGCAGAGTCTCCAGCCACAGGCGGGGAAAGGGCGCCCGGGAATCTGTATTTCCCACAGACGCACTCAGATGCTTCTCATGCTCAGGAAAGATGGGGAAACCACGAGGTACACCCTTTTCTGGGTCCCATGCCATAGGGAAAGAAACGGGAGCCAACGTATCAACGTAAACCCTAAAGCAGTACACCAAAAACGTAATGCCCAGACGTCGTCGCGTGCCTGCGAGTCCGATTATTTCTCAGGCCCGAGGTGTCCGTGTGGGGGCTGAGGGCACAGGCCCGGGGACGCCCGCCCGGGCGCCGGACCGCCTTTCAGACCTGCTACCCGCGTTGCGCGGGTTCCCGGCGAGCCGGGGAGCGAGCAGCCGAGTCATCATTTCCAGCCTCAGCCTGGAAAGCTGGACCGTGCAGCCGCGTGTGCTCTTGGCAGCCGGGCGCCCGGGGCCCCGCGGCCACATCATCCCGGGGCGGGGAAGTGTGCGCTCCGGGCGCCCGCGCAGCCACCGAGCCACGTCTGTGCGGCCGGGGCGCGCGGCCCGCGAGGCGCCCGGCACCGAGCTGCCCCCCCAGCTCCCCCGCCCGCGGCGGTGGGCTAGCGCCGGTTCTGGGCGGGACCCTGGCGGCGCCCCCTGAGCGGTCTCTAGGACCCGCGGGACGCCGCCGGCGGGCGGGGGTGCGGGGGAGACGATAATTTGTTCCGTGGTAATGAGAACGGTGACTGTTGGCCGTGGATCCATTTCACAGGCCTGCCTTCTCTCACTAACGATCTTCCTCGTCCCCGGGCCAACTCGGACAGTTTGCTCATTTACTGCAACGGTCAAGGCTGGCTCGTGCCAGAGCCGCGCGCGCGCGCACACACGCACACACCGGGGGGAAAACTTTTTTTTAAAAAAAATGAAAGCCTAGACTCGCTCCTCGGCGGCGCGGGCGCTGCGCGAGGGCTTCGGGGCTGACTCCCTGCGGCAGGAAATCCCTCGGGTCGCGCCGCCCGGGCCCCGCTCGGCGCCCGCGTGGGATGGTGCAGCGCTCGCCGCCCTGCCCCGAGAGCTGCTGCACCGAAGGCCGGCGACCATGGCAGCGCGCCCGCCGCCCGCGCCCCCCGCCCGCGCCCTCCTGCTCGCCCTGGCCGGGGCTCTGCTGGCGCCCCCCGCGGCCCGAGGTAAGTCGCCGAGCCCCGGAGGCTCTCCCGCCGGGCCCCGGCCCTCCTCTCCCGCCCGCCGCCCGCGGCCGTCCGCGGGCTGGGGATCGTCCCCCCCGGGGGCACCTCGCGCCGCACTGGGTAGTGGAGGGGGGGAACGCCAAGCGGCGGGGCGGCGCGGCGCGCGGGGGCACATCTAGGGGAGCCCCTCCTCCCCAAGGTGCTAGTTCCCCGGGGGGGAGGGGGGGTGGGCGAGGTGGGAACATTTGGCTCGGGGCCCGCAAGACACCCGCGGGTAGCCGGGTACCACGGCTGGTCTCGGCTCCCCTCCCCTATCGGGTGTCCTTTGCCAAAGTGTCTGAGTCTTGACAGTTACACGTGTCGCTCGGGATGATGTGCGCCGGGTCTTCTTCCTGACACCCTCCCTTAGCGAATCCGCTCCCCACTTTCCAAGTTCTGAGTCAGCCCTCCATGAAGTTTCCTTTCCAGCCCACCTCCCCCAAGGATACACTGGGGGGAGGCACAGTAACCACACAGGTGAGCCATCCCCTTCTCCGCAGGTGTGCCTGCTGCGTTCCACAGCGGTCTCCATTTTTAAAAAGTTGACTCTTCACCTACTTCTTTAGTTTTCTTTACCACTTTTTTTTTTTTTTTTTTATTCCGCTCCCTCGTTGTCTGTAGCGGCCAAACTTGAGCAGAATTTTTCCGCCTCCTGCTACTTCGTCAGTTTCTCGGCTATAAATAATCCTTGAATCAACCTGTGTAAAGCGACACCTCATTTCGAAGTTAAACTAAAATGTAGGTATTATAGCTGTTTTATGGATCGAGATTTCCTCGAGTCGTATCCCCTTAAATTTGGGCACCTGTGGAGCCTTTGTTTTTGCATAATGAGGACTCACCCAGCAGGTGCCTTTTTAAAAATTCGGAAGCTTCTCTTGGAAGCCGCCAACGCGGTCTTTCTGCCGCTAGAGGCGCTGTCGGCCTACCAATGAATGGCTTGCCTTGCTTGGCCTCCAACTCTGAATTTCTATGGTTCTCGGTAACAGGCATTTATTTTTCAACAACTGGCCTCAATCATGAGCCGTTACCACTTTATGGTACGTTTTATTTTGCAATTGCCACTGGTACCCTCCACCCCCAGCACATCTACTGTAATGTGGCTAAAACCCAGCTCTCGTTAAAATCCACACAGCAATGAAGACCAATTGGGGAATTAATGATTAAATAAAAGGATTGCACAAAGCAATGAAAAACAATGGGGAAACCTAGAAAGAATACCGCTGTTTAAAGAGCTCTATGACCTGCAAATGAAAATAATAGTAATCAGAAGTGTTTTTGAAAGACTTTTGTACAAATTGGTCCTTTTGAATGTTTATTGAGAAGGAACTTTTTAAAACTCAAACAATCTCAGAGTGTGGTCCTTAACTTGGCATATGCTCTATACACATAGAAGTCCACTGAGCATGGAGAATATTAATTCTTTGTTTTAGAAGAAAATGTTGACTAAATCAAGCTAATAATGGGAAATTATTTCACAGAGTGGGGGACTTTTATTATTTTATGACTGCAGCTTTGATAGAGATTTTCCTTGGGGTAGATCTGACTCAGATAGAAAACCAGTTAGACCTAAACATTTTGAATGGGTATAGGTTGTGGTATCCCGGCATTCACTGCTTGTTTATCTTTGAATTCTCAGTATCAGTTCTTAAATCAATCAGTGCCCCAAATCATAGCATTGCAGTTGCTTAAAAATCCAAGCATATAATAAAACATGTCTTTGTGCTGGCAAGAGAAAAGGAGGAATTACTACTTGTTGAAGGCAGAGTATGTCCTGGGGGTTGTCTTCCTGTGTGTTACCCCCATAACCCAGAACAGTTGCCTACTTGGTACCCAGCAGGTCCAAAACAACCCTAGACCCCAAACCCTCTACTCTTAAATCCATTCCTCCTCCAGTCTTCCCAGCTCAGCAATAACACCCTCTGCCT
The DNA here is from genome assembly GCF_003265705.2 of Callorhinus ursinus. Classification (NCBI taxonomy): domain Eukaryota; kingdom Metazoa; phylum Chordata; class Mammalia; order Carnivora; family Otariidae; genus Callorhinus; species Callorhinus ursinus. Next base: position 6,342,006 of record NW_027397120.1, read on the forward strand.
CTCCAGATGTCTCATGCTAACACATGGAAAGTCATCCCATTGTCTCTAAAAGCCACCAACCTCCAATATGTATTCCCATCTCCCCTCTTCCCACCATTTCGAAGTATGCCTTCCCCAACGCAGCCCTCCTTTTTTATTTCTTTTTCTCTCTTCCGCAGAAGCCTCGTATGGCTGCTAGCGTAGCCTCCTAGCTGGTCTGCTGGCTCTCCCTCCTGCCCCTGCACAGTGTATTCTTCCCAATACTACAGCCAAAGTCATAATTTTCAATCATGAGTTGGATCATGCTGGTTTCCTGTTTAAAACTCTCCAGTGGCTTTCTATGGCTCTTAGGAAAGAAAATTCAAACTTCTGGATAACCTAATCCCTGTTTTCCTCTATGATCTCCTTTCTTACTGTTCCCCCCCTTGCTCATTCTACTCCAGCCACACTAGCATCTCTTCTTTCCAACTTTCCAGTATAGTGTTGCCATAATTTTTAAAAAACAAAATTCAATGCTTGCACTATAAAGACTTTGCGAATATTGTTCACAGTCGAGCCACACAGTGTTTTGTGATTCCATTTCATACCTCTTGCAACTTTTTGTTTTTCCTAGAGTTAATAATTGCTTTTCCTAAAAGACAACCTGTTTTTGCTTTATTTCCTGTGTACCAATCTCTGCCTCCCAGACTTCCTGGGAGAACCATTAAATTCCTTTCAACGTGATCAAACACATCAGGTAATCTACCCATTATTTTTATTTAGTGTTCTCACTCCTGGAGCCCTTTATTCTTTTGTTCCAATATAAACGGGTTACTTTTTTAGGATATAGTACAGCTGCCCTTATTACTAAGATACCTGTAATTTGTTTTGCATCCTTCCTCTGTGGGATCACCTGTCTTTTGAGCACCATAACTTTCTCTTTCTTAGCTTATTCCTTATTTTTGTGGAGCACATCTTCTAGTAACTTCCTGAGGAAGGGTGCATGGGAGGTGAAACCACTTGATAACTTGCTAGGAATATTCAACAAATAACAGAAAACCTGACTACAGATTTTCTTTCTCTTTAGCTTTATATGACACGCAGTTGTGAAGTAAGCAGCATAGTAGCTGGTGTAGTGGGGTCCATGAGACTCTCAGGGACCCAGGCTTTTACTTTTGTTCGTAACTGGCATCCTTACATGTCCACTTTTGCCTTTATGTTTCTGCCCCGGTCTCATAATAGCTGCTCTGCCTTTTAGCATTATGTCTGAATTCTAGGCCATAGTAGGGTAGAAAAGGTAAAGATAAAGAACAGAGCCGGCCAGATGTCTTTTAGCAGGAAAATGTGAATGCTTCCAGAAACCTTTGTAGCAGATTTTCTCTTAATCAGCTTGTGACACAGGGCCGCTGCTAACTGCATGGGGAAATAGAAAAGTACATATTTTTAGCTGTGCACGTTGGTATTTTAAATAAAAGAGTTCTGTGAGTAAGAAAGGTCAGAATATGTGCCTGCCCTACCTTGCATAAAAATATGTGTATATATTCCACCCTTGACTGCTAGTTTGTTTAGGTGTAAAATTCCAAGGTGGAAGTCCTATTTCCTCAGTGCTTTATAAGATATTTCTTTACTGTCTTGAGAACTTGATAGCACTCTGTCAGTCTTTTAAATGTAGACTATTTTTTCCCCCTGGAAGCTATTATCATCTTTTTATCCCTAGTATTTTTACATTTCATGATGATTTAGTTTAACTAAGTTCTTATCAGTTACTATGCCGGGAACTCTGTGGCTCTTTTCAGTTTGAAAATTCGTGCTATGAAATTCTAGTCCACTTTCTTGTACTATTTCTTCAATTATTTCTTCCTTGCTGTTTTTTGTCATGCTTTTTTTAAAAATTTTATTATGTTATATTAATCACCATACATTACATCATTAGTTTTTGCCATAGTGTTCCATGATTCATTGTTTGCGTATAGCACCCAGTGCTCCATTCAATACGTGCCCTCCTTAATACCCGTCACCAGGCTAACCCATCCCCCCACCCCCCTCCCCTCTAGAACCCTCAGTTTGTTCCTCAGTGTCCATAGTCTCTCATGGTTCGTCTCCCCCTCCAATTTCCCCCTCTTCATTTTTCCCTTCCTACTATCTTTTTTTTTTTTTTTAACATATAATGTATTATTTGTTTCAGAGGTACAGGTCTGTGATTCAACAGTCTTGCACAATTCACAGCGCTCACCATAGCACATACCCTCCCCAATGTCTATCACCCAGCCACCCCATGCCTCCCACCCCCCACCACTCCAGCAACCCTCAGTTTGTTTCCTGAGATTAAGACGTCCTCATATCAGTGAGGTCATATGATACTTGTCTTTCTCTGATTGACTTATTTTGCTTAGCATAATACCCTCTAGTTCCATCCACGTCATTGCAAATGGCAAGATTTTGTAGGGTTTTTTTGGCTGCATAATATTCCATTGTATGCTTTTTATGAGACTGCTATTAGCTGGATGTTTGTCTCAATCTCTTGGAAATATTCTCTAACTTCCTCATTTATTTTTCATCTCTGTATTTTTGTTCTACTTTCTGGGAGAGTTTAGTTTCATTTTCCAACCTTGCTATTGAGTTATTTATTTCTACCAGATAATTTCCAGGAGATGTTTTTTGTTCTACAAATGCTCCTTTTCTTTTTTCTTTTCTTTCTTTCTTTCTTTTTTTTTGTAAAAAATGTAAGATTTTGGTGAACTCTTGGAGCATATTAATTTTTATTTTTTGAGCATTTTTTTTTGCTCACTTCATTCTCATCATTAGCTCTGAGATTCTTTCCCACCCCCTATTGTTATAATCTCTGAATTTCTTCAGATGTCTGAATTTTGGTTGTTTATCTTTAATAATGAGACACTAAGAGGCTGATTGAAAGTTCTGTGTGCTTCCAGAGCACCACTTTGTTGCGGGGACCTTCATACATCATTGACTGTATCCTCTTTCTTAGGCTGGTCTGTTTTCCCAGAGGAGAACCATGCATCCTCCTGCTGAGGAGATTGAAGGCTGACTAGACAGTCTGTGAGCTGAGCAAAGGGGAACAGCGTTAAAGTGGATGTCTCACTCTTAAGTGTGCTTTACTTTTTTTTTTTTTTAATGCATCCTTTTGCTTTCAATTTGGCATCTTGCTTCCCCTCCCCCCCTCAGCTATCCCTGAGGTCCTGGAGCACAGAACTTCTCTGCTTCAGTGTCTCCAGAAAAGACATCTCCTCATCTGTCAGAGAGGAGGGGGCCGTCCCCTCACCATGGTGGCTTTGCAGGGGCTCTAGGGCTCCTAACTTCTCCTTGGATGATATTTCAGCTCAACCTGTCTTGGTTGTCAGAGGTGCTCCTGCCTCCCGTGCCCAAGTATTTTCAGCTTCTGCTCATCCATCTCACCTTCTCAATGGCTTGCCTCCGCTCTAAGCAGCAGGGTTCCAGCCCTTTCTTCTCCGCTAAGTAAGGAACCACTTATCTACCCTCTTCCATCTTTGAAAGCTCTGGTGCTCTCTCTTACCTGCTATCTTCTAGCCAATGCGTTGTTTTTAAAAGTATTGTTATTATTCCTTATTGTGGGGTTTCAGGAGGGAGTGCAGGTAAACACCTGTGCGTCTGCCACGTACATTCAGAAGTCAGCCCATGCTTCTGTTACCGCTCCCTACGTATAGATACGCTTTCTTTCTCCTAATTGTCATTTGGCTCTTTCTGTTCCTTCCTTGTGGAAACAAAAATTACATCCATTTTTAAATGTTTTAAAACTTTCTTTTAAAATCTATAAATGCTGAAAGTCAATATATACTTAATTAGATAGATGTTGCAGCTGTGGAAACTGAAGATTTTTTAAAGCAATGCAACTGCATCACGTAAAGATGCTAAACATCTTTCTTCCTGGTGTAGAAGATGCCGTAATGAACTCATTAAAATTGCAAAAAAATTTTTTTTTTGTTTTGTGTTCCAAGAGCCTTTTTAAGCTGAACTGTTCCTGTGGTATCTATGATTTATAAAGACAGGTGTGAGAAACATTTTCAGATGTTTCTTGTATACCAAATGGCTAGCCCCATAGCCCTTTGGCTGTGTCCCCACTGGGAGCTGTATTAAACAACTCTGTGGTATGTACAGTTCTTTAATTATCAGCTCCCTGGGATTGAGAAAGTGAAGTTGATGTGATATAGTATAGACAGAATGTTTCAAGAAATTGTTTCTATGCATTTTGAGTAGCTATTTCTTTATGTGTTTGTTTGGTATTTTATTAAACCTGAAGTGTTTATACCAGCACATAGTTACTTAAAAAGGCATTTATTGAGTGCTTTGGTGCCAGGGACAGTTTTAAGATCTTTGCACATACCATCTCATACCATCCTCATGTGAGAGTCTTGCAGCAGGTCCTGCTGTTACCCTCACTCTACAGAGGAGGAAACCACAGCTTCAGATGGTGAGTATCTGTTAAGTTGTAGATGTAGGGCAGTCTCTAGGCTGTCTCATGATGGAAACTAGGTCTTAACCTAACCCTGGGGAATATTTTGAGTCTGTGTACTCTGTCTTTGGTGTAATTTAAAACATCTAGAGCAATGAGATTATGATTTAGCTTAGTTTTAAGCAGAATGGCAATACAGTTCAAATGCACTTCATTTGCCAATTGAAATGTGGGCATTGAATGTCATGCTGTCTGACGGGCTGCCATTTCAATCTTCATACTTCCTCCAGCTCATTTTTCATTCTGCATCCTTGTGTGTTATGCCCAATATACCTTGTCTCCAACTGATGGGATGGAGAACCTGAATAATTCAACATCATATTGACATTTTTTATCTTTTAAGCTTTTATGTCTTCCCAAGGCTACATTAAGAACTCAGCTTCTAGACAACTGCTTAAAAAATTGGGCAGTCTCATCTCCTACATATCCCTAATCAATATTCAATATTTTTTGTATTTAAATATTATGTGAAGAGTACCCTACTGTATACAACAGGCTTCTGCAACTTGCTGTTTTTAAATCAATATTTTTAAAGACTTATTCATGGGGCGCCTGGGTGGCTCGGCTCAGGTCATGATCCCAGGGTCCTGGGATCGAGCCCCGCATCGGGCTCCCCACTCCGCAGGAAGCCTGCTTCTCCCTCTCCCACTCCCCCTGCTTGTGTTCCCTCTCTTGCTGTGTCTCTCTCTGTCAAATAAATAAATAAAATCTTTAAAAAAATTAAAGACTTATTCATGTTGATACATATGCTTTCTTCATTCCTTTTAGTTGAATGAGCCATAAATTCCTATTGATAAATATCTGTTTTCCCCAACTTCCTGATACTAGTGGAGCAGGGATAATTGTACTGTCTCCTTATACAGGCATGAGTTCTAGGGAATCTATTACAAATGAATTGCGTAGTATGCCAATTTTCCATTTCCATGTTTTGCTCCACTGCTTTCTAAATTGGTTGTACCAATTGACATGCCTACTTGTTAGAAAGTTCTGGTTACCTGTGTTTTTGCAAATACTTGGCAATTTCAGACTTTTAACTGTTGCCAAGCTGGATATGAACTATTTCATTATTTTAATTGTCAATTTCCTGATTACTAGAGACTCTAAGTCTCTTTTTATGTGTCTATATTGTTTTCTTTGTTTCTTCTTTGAGTTGTTTAGTTTTCTCATTTTCCCATTTTCCTAGGTTTGGTTAAATATCTTTTTCTTTCCTAAGCTCCAGTAGAGATTAAAAATAATTTCTTCTAGGGGGTGCCTGGCTGCCTCAGTCGGTTAAGTGCCAGACTCTTGATTTCAGCTCAGGTCTTGATCTCAGGGATGGGAGTTCAAGCCCTGTGTTTAATTCCCAGCATGGAGCCCACTAATAATAATAATAATAATAATATAATACTAATTTCTTTTAAATTTTAACTTTTTGGTGCTCACTTTTAGTATAACTGGACTTTATTTTTTATTTATTGTATGAAGTCAGTATCTATTTTTTTTTACATATAGATAGGATAACCAATCATCCTGCTTAACATTTATTGAATCCTTTCTCCCTTCTGATAAATACCAAGTACAGACAGATATGCCTCTGGGTTCCTAGTTCTGTTGGACATTTATTTATCCTGTCACCAGCATCCTCCTGTGTTCAGGTTTCTGTAATTTGTATTCAGCCCTACGTGTTTACATTGGTTGGCATATAGTGGTGTGGAGGGCAGACACTGAGGTCAGCTTGCCAGTGTTTACATATCAGTCTGCCACCCAGTTACACGTGACCTTGGGAAGTAGGTCAATATCCTATGTTGTCAGGAATTTCCCAGTTTTAGCACTGAGAATCCCATGTTGCTGGAAACCCTTAGTGCTGGGCAAACCATGAAGATTGGTCACCTTAAACCTCACAAAAATTGTGCAAGGTTTTTCCCCCAGTTTCTCCCTCCATGAAATGGTGATAATAATAGTATCTGCCCCCACAGGGGTGCAGGGAGGAGTAAATGAGATAATATATGGAAAGTGCTTTGGACAGCTCGTGCTAAGTGCTCAGAGAACATTAATTTCCCCTGTTCCTCTCCCTACTCTCCTTTAAAATTCTCTGGAGGGTGCCTGGGTGGCTCAGTTGGTTAAGCGACTGCCTTCAGCTCAGGTCATGATCTTGGAGTCCCGGGATCGAGTCGCGCATCGGGCTCCCTGCTCAGTGGGGAGTCTGCTTCTCCCTCTGACCCTCTTCCCTCTCGTGCTTTCTATCTCTCAGTCTCTCTCTCTCTCAAATAAATAAATAAAATCTTTTAAAAAAAATTCTCTGGACTGTTCTTGAAACATTAATATTTCAAATGAACTTTAGAATAATCTTGATAAGTTCTGCAAAATATCCTATGGGGACTTAGAGATTAATTTGAGGGAAAAAATAAAAAAATAGAAATAAATAATTTGAGGGAAAATTGACTACATCATGACATCAAAGCTTTGCTTCATGAATACGGTCACTTCTTTTTTCATGTTTTTTAATGTTCAATAAATTTTAAATAACTTTAAAGTTCTTTCACATCTCTGTAAGATATGTTTTGAGGTACAATAGTAGATTTGTTATTCTGAATGTTATCACTTTTTATTTTTAGGTTTTCACTTTTCAATATGGAAAATTTTAAACATACGAAAGTAGACAGACTGGTGTAATGAACACACATGTCTGTTTCTCAGCTTCTATAAATACCAGCTTATGGCTATTCTTGTTTTATTTGTGGAATTATATCTTTTTTTGAAAATTTCTCATAGATGTTTCCATTTCAGTATAAATGAATGTTACTGATTTTTTTGTGTTTTGCTTTTGAATTCAGTGACTTTGCTTGATTTTTATTCTGATAGTTTGTAAATTTATTTCATAGAAATTCTAAAAGAATTACTACCAGAAAGTGATGGTAAATTCTGTTTTTTCTTTACAGTTCTTGTGCATTCTATCTCTTTTATTTTTCTTCTTTCACTGGCTAGCACCTCCATTATTACAATGATAAGCAAAAATGGTGATTCCAAGTGTCCTTGGGTTTTTTCCTTAACTTCAGTGAGAATAACTAGCTTTTCACCATGAAGATGTTTATTGTAAAATTTTGTTAGATATGTCTTGCTGGGTTAAGAACATTTCCCTATACTGCTAGCTTGCTAAAATGTTTTCTTTTTAACATATATAAATGGTTGTTTAATTTTTTTAAGCTTTTCCTAAACGTTTTTGGATAGATCACTTGTTCATGTGTTGTTGACCTAACTCCTTGGAGCTTATACCGTGCTGTTCCTTCCTTCTGTTGCAAGCTTCATTCTTCCACCTTCAGTTGTCCTCCTCTGCTGTAGTCACAAAGGGTGAAGGTTCCTCCCCGATTTCTGCTTTCACTGTTGCACACATTTTGCTTCCAGTTTTGTGTTATCAGCCTATCCAAAATAGTCCATAATTTGCATTATGGGTTTTTTTTTTGTTTCTGTTTTTTATTACTAAGTTATTTAGACACATGTTTTGATTGGCGTGTGTGTGGTTTACTTTCCAAATGCTTGAGGAAGGATAGTTTCTTATTGATATCTGATTTTATTGCACCGGTGTCAAAAAGAGCCATCTGTGTCCTATTGACTCTCCTCCATGTGAAGTTTCTTCATGAGCTCATGCATGGTTAGTTTTTGTAAAAATTACATATGTGTTTGAAAATAATGTATTGGGTATAGTGTTCTGGATATGTCAGTTAGATTAAGCTTATTAACTGATGTCACATCATATTATGATAAATAGTTTTTGTTCAGTATTTCTGTTTCTAAGAGAGGTTTTAAGAACTTAGTGGAATCATGGGTTTTCCATTTCTCCTTGTAATTCCGTCAGTTTTTGCATTATACATTTTGAGGTTAGTTTGTTGGGTCTATTCAACTGTGTACAGCCTCAGATTTGTCTAAGACAAAATTACTATATCTGTTTTCTTTTGGTTAAAATTTTTCTGGCATATTTTTTCCTCTACCTTTACTTTAAAATTTTCCATGTTATATTTCACAAGTGCCCATCATAGAGCAAATATGCCTCGATTTTTAAAACTTTGTAATTGCTGCCTATTAACCAACTAGTTTTACCCATTTACATTTATTTTGACTTTTGAAAGTTTTGAGAGAGTGAGAATGAGAGAGAGAGAGAGAGGAGGGCCAGAGGGAGAAGCAGACTCCCCGCTGAGCAGGGAGCCCGATGCGGGACTCGATCCCGGGACTCCAGGATCATGACCTGAGCCGAAGGCAGTCGCTTAACCAACTGAGCCACCCAGGCGCCCATAAAGTTTTGAACTCTATTTACCATTGCTATTTTTAAATACTTTTCCTTTTCTGTCTCCTATTATATTACTGAAGGATTGTTTACACCTACTTCTGTCCAGTTCTGTTAATTTAGAGGTTATATATTCCGTTTCCACAATTTTACTAGTATTGTTAAATTTTTAACATTTGCATCTCAGGCACCAAAGTATAAAATAGGTGGTCAGTAACTCTGGCCTCCTCTCAAACTGTACTATAGGCTGAGAATGCTTAATGCTTTTCATCTCTTCTCCTACTGACTGTTGTTGTCTAGCATTTTATTCTATCAGTTTGAAACACATTATCAAAAAAATGTCATAGGGCGGTGGTAGGCTTTGTTTTTTTTTTTAAGATTTTATTTATTCATTTGACACAGAGAGAGAGAGAGAGAGAGAGAGAGAGAGAGGCAGAGGCAGAGGGAGAAGCAAACTCCCTGCTGAGCAGAGAGCCCGATGAGGGGCTAGATCCTAGAACCCTGGGGTCATGACCTGAGCTGAAGGCAGATGCTTAACTGACTGAGCCACCCAGGCTGTTTTTGTTTTTTTATAGTCCCGGATTGTTTGGATGAGTCCAGTGTAACTAGTTCCTCTCTTCCATCACGGCTTCTTGCAGACCACTTCTCCCTCCTGGATTTAGTTTGCTTATTAAAGTAGCCTTTCATTGAAGACCTATGAGTAGCAAATCTCTGCATTTGCCAGAAAAATATTTGTTTTCTCTTTTTCATAAATGTTAGGTTACCTCTGCACAGAATCCAGGTTGATGTTATTGTCCCCCAGCAGATAATACCTATTGTATTCTGGTATCTACTATTACTGTTGAGGAGCCTTTAGTTTAATGATTCCTTTGCACTAACCCTGCCTTTTTCTCTGGTTGCTCTTAAAATTGTTCTTTGTTTTTTTGTTTTGTGGTTCTGAAGTTTTTATTATGTTTTTTGGTACGGATTTATTTTTAATTTGTGTATATCTGCTTTTGACATGTCTTGAATCCAATCAGTTATTAAAAACTCTTCATCATCTCTCCAATTACTGTCTTGTTTTTATTTTCTCCATTACCTTCTTTGGACTTTTATATGTAACAAGACCTTAGCATTCAGTCATACTGCTTTTAATTTCTCTTTGTTTCTATCACTCTGCTTTATACTCTGGGTGATATCTCTAGGCCTAAACCTCATTGCCTGGCTCTCTTACAACCAATGTCTATATTGCTGTTTAAACTGTCTATGGACTTACTTTGAATTTCCAATGCCTTTTACTTTTCATTTATAGAAACTTTATTTTGTTCTTTTTTAAACCTGCCAGATAATTTATAAATAATGTTTTTTATTATCTTCCATTATGGTTTCTATGTATTTTATGTTTTCAGAACTTTTGGTGAGACAGAGGATGGAGATGTATATATATATATATGTATATCTGTATATGTATTTACATATATGCTTAATCTAAAAGGTATACACACACACACACACACACACACACACACACCCCTTTTAGATTATTCTATTATCTCTGTTTCTTAGGGTGCTATATCTCTATTGTCAGGGGTTATCTCTTCTTGCAATTTTGAATTGTGAACTCATTTTCAGTTTTTCCCATCAACTACTACTGCTTCCATGGGAGTCTTGTGCACCTGGATTAGGAAGGGTCTAGTGAAGCAGTTCATTTACTTATGACGGGTATTTCAAGGATTTCACTCATCTGAGCTCAGTTTTTATGTTAATTTCTCATTTTGGGAATTGTGTACCATATGATTATTATAAGTTTGGTGTCTACACTCATGTGGTGAAGGCTTGAAGTTTTGATTTCTCCTGGGAGACCCCCTAACCCTCATGAGCTCTCTGGGTAGACGTGCCACTTTGCAGTTTCCCTGGGGCATTTGGTCGAGTTTTTCCAGCCCCTTGAACTTGGATCCTGCAGGAGTCCCAGCTCTAGTTCCCCAACTCCTGTGTTTGCAATCATGTTGCCCATCATTAAGCTGACGGTTCCTGGGCCGGGGACCTGTACCTGCTTGGGTCTCTGTGGCTTTGACGGCGTTGGCAGTGTCTGAATGCACGGGCTGTGAGTTCTTCTTTTAGTTTATGGATCCCGGTAATTTCCTTTCCTTTCTTGCTAGTTTAGTTATGTATATACTATAAAACCCCCACATCTTATTTAACATTTTTATGCGTTTGTCTTGAGAAAGTTTTCTCTCTGAATCAGCTCAGTCCACCATGTTTTCAGAACTGGGAGTCCCCGACACTGGCTTATCTTAGTTAACAAATTTATTTGCCTACCACAGTCTCAGATTTGTGCCAGGAACTGAAGGATATCTTGGTGAGAAAAACAGACACAGCTGCTCACCTCCTGGCACGTAGAGTGAGTAGATCCTACAGATGTACAGAAAATGAGTTGAACCCACCTGGCACCCTGGTTCTCAGCTTCCAATACGCCAGGGCTTGGTCAGAAAAGCGAGTCAGCTGCTTTCCTGCTGGCTTGTTAGACTTTGCCTTGGCAGCTGCGGGGGTGAAATGTGCTAATGATGGGGCCAAGCTGAGCTTTGGGGGTGAAGCCGTCAGCTGTTCCCATCTTCCTCTGGCTGAGGCAGAACGCGAACAGCTGGGAAACAAGGTCGGAATACGCTCCCAGAAGCCGCTCCTCTGCCAGTGGAGGTGTCAACAGAATTCCATTCATGTGAGCCTTCCAGGACGTATATTGAATTTGTTCCATACTTTCAGGTTCTAATATAGAGAGCGGATTGTATGATGGGGCAAGCCAGTGATTGAAACTCTCATCTGTGTATCTTTGTAACTCTTGGAATGACTAACACAATCCCGTACAGAATGACTTCTCTACTGATTTATCTCAAAAAATCAGATGCCTGATTTGTCACCAAAATTTGGATTTAGTGTACTCAATGCATGAAGTTTTACTTCCAGTTTCTTGGTAGGGAAAGTCTGTTCCTTGGAGCACAATTTACTCAGCTGGAGTAGATGGTCCCCCAGAAACTTCCTGTCCCACTTCCGCATGGTTCGGTGTCTCTCCTCTTTCTTTGTATCTCTGCTTGCCCTGAGAAAGTGCTTTTTAACCTTCTTTCTTACTTGGCACAGCGGAGGGCTACGGTGTTGGTGACAGAGGTTCAGTAGGAAAGTGATTTCAAAGGAGTGGCAGAAGGGACGAGATAGGATGGAGTTTAAAAGGCCAAGTCAAGACAACTGTTTTAAAGCGTGAACAAATCCCTAATAGAGGCTTCTGCTCTTCTTATGGGCATACATGACATCACGTAAGGAGAGTTCTTTAACTTCTCTCCCCTGATGTCACTTCCATGTGGGGTTAGTGAGTTGAGGGTGCTGTGTGTTCTCAGGCTGCAGTGATGACACTGAAGGGCGCCAGGGGTCATGCCAGAACACAGATTTGGACTGAGAAGGCCTGGCTTGGCCTCTTTACAGCTGTGTGGCCTGAGGAAACTACTAAATCTTCCTGAACCTCGGTTTCCTTATTTGTCAAAGAAGAATAAGGATACAGGGGCGCGAGGATGGCTCAGTTAAGCATCCGACTCTTGATCCTGGCTCAGGTCTTGACCTCACGGTTGTTCGTTCAAGTCCTGTGTTGGGCTCCATGCTGGGCATGGGACCTACTTAAAAAAAATTTTTTTTTAATTAAAAAAAAAGAGAAGACATATACAGCCTACCTCGCTGGGTTGTTGTGAGCACTGAAGTGGGGATATGTTGGGCAGAGCGTTTTGTAATTTGAGTTCTTCCTTCTGGTTGGGGGGCACACAGGAGGTACCACTGTCTGTTCAGTGATGTAGGTTTGGGCTCATGCCTTGGGAAACCCAAAGTTCTCAGCTACCATGAGCTGCCGTCCCTCCTGCTGCTGGAAGATGGGTGTGCAGGGTAATAGCAGAGGTCAATACAGGGGCAGCAGAGGTTCGGGAGAGCAGGATGGCTCTTTTTCTTTTCCTCAAGCCTTTAATCTCATGTTTCAGTCTTCGTTTTTATTGGTCTCCGGCTGGGGCATCTCTTTGTTAACCAGGACCATTTGAGATCATCCTAATAATGTCAGATATATTTGGTTATAGCAAACAAAATGGATTATTAGTTTCCTTTTTCTCTACTATGGGACATGCTGTGGGCTCAGCACAGGGCTGGAGAGAGCACAGGTGATGGCAGAGACCCAGGCCAGGGGCATGATTTTCCCAGCCTTCACCTTCCACTGGCTTGTTGAGCAAGGGTTTGGGAGGAGGACTAAGAGTAGAATTACAAGGAAAATAAAATGTAAAATGCTAAATGCTTATCAAGGTGCTGGGTAGGTGTTTGTAGGATTCCAGTAGAAATAGGAATCTTTTACATTTTGTGGATGGAGCATGTATATAACTCTTTTGTGGCAATTACCAATTAGAGTATGGGATTGTAGTAGTATAGCCATTTAAAGGCTCTGCATCCTTGTGTTTCTAGTTAGTAAAATTTAGAACGTTCCAGACTCTGACAAAAATGTTCCACTCTAAGACTGAGTGTGGATGTTATTTTTCCCAATTTGTAGAAAAAAAGATAAGTAAATGGAAAGGTATTTTTTCCCTCACTGCCAAGTTTGTTAATCTCCCTAATCTTAAACCATTGGTTCTGGCTACCTTTTCTCTTGAGTTGCAAAGCCAGTGAATTTTCAAAACATGTCCATTCAGTCTTAGTTCAATACATTATGGGACCATACTCGGCTGCTAGTTTTTACAGTTTTACCTGAGTACCTGGACAACAGTCATATTTCCTGAGGGTCCTTGCTCTTCCTTTGAGGACAGAATGAAGGAATTCCATAAAGGAGTGTTTGCTTTTTTTTTTTTAATATTTTATTTATTTATTTGACAGAGACAGAGACAGCAAGAGCAGGAACACAAGCAGCGGGAGTGGGAGAGGGAGAAGCAGGCTTCCCGCCGAGGGGGGAGCCCGATGTGGGACTTGATCCCAGGACCCTGGGATCATGACTTGAGCCGAAGGCAGACGCTTAATGACTGAGCCACCCAGGCGCCCTAGGAGTGTTTGCTTTTGTAAATATGTGCCAGTGCTGATACAAGAGCTTACACGCATCTCAGTGCATGGGTCTGGGCAGGATATGCTATGGCCACTCTCTTTTCCTGATACGAAAGCCAAGGTTAGGAAGCTCAACGTGTACGAGGTTACACAAGCAAGCAGGTGGCACAGCAAGATTATGCACAAGAAGTACTGTCCAAATAGGCAGTAGAAATGGGCATACTGATACCAGTCATTGTGAAAGCCTGGCATGGAACCTAACATTCAGTGCTCGCTGGACTCTACATGAATCCTCCCATTAAAATCTCACTACAGTCCTGGGAGGAGTGTGCTATAATTATTTCCATTTTACACATAAGGGGACTAAGGCATAGGGCACTTGCAGTTTGCTTCAGCTCCGTCTTATAGGAGGCTGAGTCACAACCAAAGTAGATGGTGGATTTCAGAGCCCACAGTGGCTCACCCAACGTGGGTACCCTGGAAGGAACCATGACTCCCAAGTGCCCTTCCAGATGTGGAACCCTTCACAGCCGTCCCATCTTGTGTTGATCTTGCGGTATTGGGGTTTGAGGAGAGAGCGTCACATTTTTCCAGAAAGATGCTGGGTAGAGTGATACTTGAGATGGACCCATTTTCAGGGGCCAACAGTCTTGACCCTTTGGTTCTACATTAAAGGGACATGTGTGGACTTAGCTTAAATAGGTTTTCTCTGCCAGGGAAGCTGACTGAACAATAATTATCTGTCCCCTGTTCTTTCTCACAAATAAGATGTAGGACTCCTCCTAATCTTGCCTTCCCCCTGCTAAGTGCACTCAAAGCGCCGCTGCTCATCTGAGGGCTCATCATGTTGGACCACCTCTTTGTCCTCCTGGTTCCTATTTAAGTGCCAGGACGACAGAGACCACATCCGTGCTGCTCACTGTCACCCCCCCGTCGCGAGTGCGTCACAGCCGCGTGATAAATACTGGCACAGTGAGCCACCCGCCCCACCGTGCGCGCTGCTTTTTCTTGTCAGCCGACGTGGTTCCCAAAAGCTCTACCCTCTACTTAAACTTTTTGTCGGTGTGCAACTTCTCATGTAAATGCATCAGCATGTCTGGACAATCTTCTTTAAAAAGACCACGGGTCTTAGTATTTGGTGCTAAAAGGGTAGTTAGTATCTTTTTTTTTTTTTTTTTTAAAGGTTTTACTTATTTATTAGAGAGAAATAGAGAGTGAGAGCGGGGGTGGGGGAACGGAGGGAGAGAGACAAGCAGACTCTGTGCTGAGCACAGAGCCCATCTGGGGCTCCATCCCACGACCCCCAGATCATGACCTGAGCTGACATCAAGAGTCTGTCGCTTAACTGACTGAGCCACATAGGCGCCCAGTGGTTAGTATCTTTAAGTGATCCAAAAGAAACATCCCTGGGAAATATATGAAATTCTACTTGGAGTATTATTTTTATGTTGGGTAGAAGATATGAGCTGATAATTTAATAAACAATCGGAAGAGGTCTCTACCAGCTTTAGCTTGTTCCCATGACCTCCCTGAGAAGCAGCCGGGTGGAAAGATGGTTATGAGTAAGTGTATGCTGCCTTGGGGTGGGTTTTTCCTAGCCAGCACCTAGTGACCTGGTGAAGATACACTCAGCTGTATATTCACATTTTTCTTTTCGTTCTCTCTTTACTCCATTTTAAACCTTTGAAGTGAAAATTCAACAGGGGGATAAAATGACTCTGAAACAGAACTTAAGTGCAGCCAACTACAAAAGCAACAACACCAAAAAGCATAAAACCTCACATCAGGCCAATTTGCAATTCACAAATTTTACTTTGTTTCATATTGTTTCCTTACGTTGACCTTGGTTGTCCTTTTATTTATGTCCATACTGGATGATTTCAGTGGTCTGGGTGAAAAACATTTTTATATACAACTGTTTGAGAACATCAGAGTTCATTGTTGATAAACTCACAGTAATTTTAAAAGTATATTTCTTAAGGTTGTACCCTATTTATTTTTGTAATACATTTTTCTCTTGGTGGTTTACCATCAGTCCTTTGTAGAAATAGCCTAAAAACTAAGCCCAGATCACAAAATATTGAAGTAGGTTATCAAAGGAATAGTGAAATCCATGTGGCTGAAGAGTTTTAAATAAATAAGAACAGGGTGGCCTAATTAGCTTAGTCCTGGGAATATGGGCAATTTAAATCCAAAAATGAATTGCCCCTTCTCTTCCTGTGTGTGTGTGTGTGTGTGTATGTATGTGTGTGTACATGTGTAAAGAGAGAGTACTGGGTTTGATTTCCTCATATTAAGGATTTTAAGTCTGTGTTCAAGAGATACTGGTTTATAATATTTTTCTCATTATATTCTTGTCTGTTTTTGTATAAAGGTTACGTTGGCCTCGTAACGAGTGTTAGGGAGGTTTTCCTTCATCTTGTATTCTATGAAAGAATTAGTGTAGGATTGTTATTATTTCTTTCTTAAATGTCTGATAACATCCATCAGTGTGTTCATCTGGCCACTGAGAGGGGTGGGTGCGTGTGCAGGTTGAGAGGAGGGCATTAGTTGTGAATTCAGTTTCTTTAACAGATATCGGGCCAAACAGATATTTCTCATTCTTGCGTCAGTTTGGTCATTTGTGACTTCCAAAGAACACAGCCATGTTATCTGAGTTCAATTTATTGGCATACAATTTTTCATAGTATTTTCTTATCGTAATAACCTTATTCTCTGTAATAGTGTCACTCTCTTTCATTCCTGAAATTGGTAAGTTATGTGTTCTTTCACCTTGCTAAGGGTTTAACGATTTTATCAGTATTGCAAGCAACGTTGGTTTCAAAGATTTTCTTTTTTTTTTTTTTAAATGTTTTATTTATTTATTCATGAGAGTCAGAGAGAGAGAGAGAGGCAGAGGGAGAAGCAGGCTCACCACAGAGCAGGGAGCCCGATGCGGGACTCGATCCCAGGACTCTGGGATCATGACCTGAGCCGAAGGCAGACGCTTAACCATCTGAGCCACCCAGGCGCCCAAAGATTTTCTCTTTTGTCTTCTATTTCCAGCCTTCTACCTTTTTGTATTTCTTTCTATTTTGTCTTTGATTTTGCTCTTCTTTTAGCTTCTTATGGTGGATCCTTAGGCTATTGATACAAAACCTTTCTTCTTTTCCCACAGAACCATCTAGAAATAGAAATATCCCCGGAAGCACATCTTTAGCTGCATATTACAAATTTTTAAGGGCTGTGTTTGTATTATCATGTAGCTAAAAATATTTTAAATTTCCCCCTGTAATGTAATTCCTTGACCTATGGCTTACATAGAAATGTGTTGCTTACTTTCCACATATTTGAGAATTTAAAAAGATATCATTTTGTTTTTAATTTCTAATTTCATTTTGTGATCAGATAATATATTAATTAATGATTTAGATCTTTCCATCTGTCAAGACTAGTTTTGTACCCCAGTGTGTGGTCTGTATTGTAAGTATTCCACCAGCAGCGGGAGACAAAGTGGTTTCTGCGGCTATTGGATGAACAGTGCTCTACACGTGGCAGATTGGTGGGTGGTGCAATCGAATCTTCTGGAAGTTTACTGGTTTGTTGTTTGCCATTGCTCTCAGTTGGTGGGAGAATAGTATAACCTTAACTAGCATTGTCAGTCTGTCTGTTTCTCCCTTCAGTTCTATCCATTTTTTTTCTCATGTATCTTGAAACTCTCAGTAGGTTTTGCACCTTGTTAATGTCTGCTTATATCCTCTTATCATTACAAAATTTCCTCCGTATCTCATGTAGTAATTCTTTTAGGTCCACTTTAATATTTGTTCAGCCACCTCAGCTTTCGTATGCTTAGTGATACGTATGTATGCGTGGAGCATCTTTTCCCATTATTATTATTATTATTATTTTTACTTTCAACCTATCGTAGTCATACTCAAAGAGCATTTCTTGTAAACAGTAACTAGTTGGCCTTGCATTTTAATCCATTCTGAGGGTTTCTTCCTTTAAAATGGAACATGTCATCTAATTACATTTAAACTGATTATTCACATGGGAGTTAAATTCATTATCTATTTCTTTTATAGATGCCCTATATATATTTTTTTTCTTTTCCTATTTTCTTTTGGATGGAGTAGTTGATTGATTGATTGAAGAGAGACCACACGTGCGTATATGTGTGCATGAGGGAGGGGCAGAAGGTGAGGGAGAGCAAATTCTCAAGTACACTCCACCCCCAGCACGGAGCCTGACATGGGCTTGATCCCGTGACCCTGAGATCATGACCTGAGCCAAAATCGAGAGTCAGATGCTTAACTGACTGAGCTGCCCAGGTGCCCCTTAACTCACATTTTTAATGATTGTTGGGGTTTGGGAGTCAATTAAACAGCATGCTCGTCCCTCCTTAGATTCAGAATGCATTGATTGCTCAGGAGCTGAGCATTGGGGATCAAACTCTCAGCTCTTATGAGGAAGCTCGTGGGAGAATTTGGCTTTCGGCTGGTGGCCGAGTGGGTTTGCTGCTGTGTCACCTCCTTGAGGGGTCACTACCCTTCACACAGGGCAGAGGGCAGGTCCAAGAAGAGAGGGAGAGCCAGGAGGGAACTGAGCCACAACAGGCCTTTTCTCCTCCCAGTCTCTTGGATTGTAGATGTCACTGTCCCTTCCCTGGGGGAGCTGGGCAGGGAGGGAGGCCAGGGGTAAGTTCCTGCTCACCGAAGCTAGGGCGAGGGGCAGGAGGAGGAGCTGGAGGAGATTCTCTTTAAATACCTACTAAGGCAGTTGAATTTCTCCCCATTACGTTCACCAACAACTTATGATTACTTTTTTACGCTGTCCATTCATATCCTTGGGTCACTTTGTTATTGAGCTCTTTGTCCTCTCTTACTGACTTGTTAAGAGCTACTTATGTGTTATGACATTACCCTGTTGTGAGCCATAATTTTTTTTTAAGATTTTATTTATTTATTTGACAGAGAGAGCACAAGGAGGGGAACGGCACGCAGAGGGAGAAGCAGTCTCCCCGCTGAGCAAGGAGCCCGATGCGGGACTTGCTCCCAGGATGCTGGGATCATGACCTGAGCCGAAGGCAGACGCTTAACCGACTAAGCCACCCAGGCGTCCCATGAACCATAATTTTGTATGAACAGCATTATCATCCATTTCTCACGAGGGATTTTTTAGGTTCCCCCCCCCCCGGTTATTTTTCTTTTCTTGTCATTATAAATGCGATCCAGTTTTCAATTTTATTTCAGTAGTGGTATTTTTGTATTGATTTATATATATATACATTCTGGGACTGACCTGTTTATTAAAAATATCTTGCTGGTTTTAGTAGAGGTTCAGTTGATTTCCTTGGGTTTCCTAGGTAACTGATCATATCACCTATAAATAATTTCTCTTATATTTATTTCTCTGAATTTTTTTTATTGCTCTCTTGCAGTCTCTCAAATAGAAAGAAGTTTTAAAAACTTGTGCAAATAGTAGGAATCCCTCTTATGTTTTGGGCTTAAATGGAAAGGCCCCTGGTGTTTTCACCATTGATTATGATATTGACTGTAGATTTAAGATGCAAGTTCATTATTTTAAGGAAGAATCTCTCTAGTTTTCAAATAGGAATTTTTAAAAATCAGCATTGGATATTGAATTTTATTAACTGCCTTTTAGACACTGAGACACCACATCTTTTCCTTTTTTTCTCTCTTTGAATCTTTTGATCTACTGATACAAATATTCATTGACTTTTGATATAATTATTCATTGATGGATTTCCCAGTATCAAAACATCCTTACCTTTGGGGGACATATCTGACTCTTTCAAGGGATATCATATTTTTAATACGCTGCTGAATTCAATTTCCTAGTGTTCTAATTAAGATTTTTCACATCTAAATTAAGAAGGCAAAGTGGTCTTCAGTTGTTTATTGACAAAATAATACAGTTTAATAAATTGGCCCCAAATTCAGTAGCTTAAAACCATGAAGCACGTATTGAGTCTGTGAGTCAGGGATTTACAGGGGGCAGTTCTGGTCTTGATGAGGCCTGTTCATATGTTTGTGGGTCCTCTGACTTGTTGATCTGGTGATTGGGCTTTGCTCCGAATCTCTTCTGTCCCTCCAGTAGGCTCGCCCAGGCACCTTCTTGTGGGTCAGGCAGAGGCACAAGAACTAACAGGCTCTAACGCTCAAGCCCATTGCTAGCCTCTGCTTGGGTCTGACCCACTAGCGTTCAGACTTTGGCTACCAGGTCAGATAGCCAAACCCGGAATGAAGGCGTCTGGGGTTGGCAAGAGGAGCTGCAGTGCTAAATCTCAGTCCTGAAGCAAGAGACTCACTGGGGCTCAGATGGGGAGGGAGAGAGTGAAGGATCAGGGGCCATTCCAGCAACTGCCATAATCCCCAGGTTTCCTTTGTCCTGTCTTTGACTATGTGTGTGGGTGTGTTTAGGGACAGTAAAAACAACAGGAGACTAATCCGTGTTTGGGCTTTCAGAACTTTCCCTTACCACTCTCTGGGCCCAGAATCTCTATGGAACATAAATCTTACAGATTTTTTAGCTACTTACATTGCCACTGGTTTTGCTACTTCTTTATTGAGCCAATTTTGGTAACCTCTTTTCCTGGAAAATCTTCTATCCATGTTTTCCAACTTACTAGTATAAAGAATGTGTAGTACTTGATTATAATTTAAATTTTGTACCTATAAATATACCTATTTCTCTTTCTTTACAATTGATCTTTCTCCTTGTTTGGACATAACAGAGTTTTGGATATGGATGTGGTCCGTCTGAAGAATTAAGTCTTGGATTTAGTAATTGAATCTATTGCTTTTATTTATGGCTTCTAATTTAGTAATTTCTGCTTTTATTTTTTTTAACTCCTTCCTCTTATTTTTCATTGTTGGCTTTTTTTTTTTTTTTGGCTAGTTCATTTATGTTCCTATCTCTTGATAATAAACACATTCAAAACCGTACATTTTCCTCTTAGTAAATTTTTGGCTCCCTGCCATCTATTTTGATGTGTAGTATTCATTAGACAGAATTTAAAATTTTTTCTACCTAAAAAATGGTTCCTTTTTCTGCAGAGAATTGCTGTTTGATGATTGACGTCAGATCTCTGTGGGGCAAATTTTCTGTGAATGACTGTGAATTCCAAGACCAGTGCAAGTTGTTTTTTTAAATTTTATTTGTTTGACACACAGAGAGAGAGAGCAGGGGGAAGGGTGCAGAGGGAGAGGGAGAAGCAGACTCCCCACTGAGCGGGAAACCTGACACGGGGCTCAGAGCTCAATCCCAGGACCCTGAGATCATGACCTGAGCCAAAGGCAGATGCTTAACTGACTGAGCCACCTAGGGGTGCTCAGACCAGTGCAAGTTTCAATATAAATATGTGAAAAACTTCCATGTCCTTATGGTGCCACCACTCCAAAATGAAGAGTGTAGATTTAGAATTTCACTGATTGGCTCTCTTTTTTGAGTATTCAGTAAAAAACAAAAAGTCTTAGAAGTCGTGACAGAAGACCTTGCCTCTGTCAGTTCGGTGGCGCTCTCTTTACAAATGAACATGTGAGAAGACTCGGAAGTGTCTGAGTACTTTTTCTCCCCCAGAGATCCTCTCACAGAGCTTTCTTTTTGAACAGCCAGCCAGTTAGTTTTCAGCATTAAGCATTTTTTTCCATTAAGGCCCTACTTTTAAAAAAAGTAATTTAAACTTAAATGTTATTTGCATGTATCATTTCTAGTAAAGTATACCGAATACAGGATTTTAGAGATACATGAGAAACTGGGAACTCCCCCAGTTGTACGGCTACTACCGTGTTCGCCATCCCCCCCCAGATGTTTGTGGAGTACCTCCTGCGTGCCCGACACCATGTGCATGTGTGGTCACTCCTGAATCCTCCCTCAGCTCTCCTCCCAGAACAGAGGACCACTAGTTACTCGAAAGCCAAGGGTTGATAGAGGGCAGGAGCCAGGAGCATTAAAGCAGAGTTATGATGGGATACATTCTGGGGATTTTCCTTTAATAAAAATGACTCCTAAAACCATAATACTATTCTTGGAATCCCAAAAAGCCATGGTGACAATCCATAAATCTGTCATTTTTCAGATGAGGAAGGTAAGGCTGAAAAGGTCAAATGACTTGTCCAAAGAGAGATACCAAACTAGGGAAAGAGCAGGATTTCATGGAGGCACAGATGAAGTATCAATGGGAAATAAGTAAACACATGCATATCTTTTTTTATTTTTTATTTTTTTTAAAGATTTTATTTATTTGACAGAGACACAGTGAGAGAGGGAACACAAGCAGGAGGAGTGGGAGAGGGAGAAGCAGGCTCCCCGCAGAGCGGGGAGCCCAACTCGGGGCTCGATCCCAGGACCCCGGGATCATGACTTGAGCCGAAGGCAGCCGCTTAATGACTGAGCCACCCAGGCGCCCCACATGTCTTTTTTTTAGACATCTGTTTAATCTCTATCCCCAACCTGGGGCTCAAACTCATGACCCCGAGATCAAGAGCTGCATGTTCCACCAACTGAGCCAGCCAGGTACCCCAGATTATCTTTCCTTTTAAAGAAGTTTTTTTTTTTTAATCAGTATGAAAATTACTTAAAATATGTCATCTCAAATTTTCATGGGCTACCTTCCTATGATATTACGTTTAGGCATGTAGAATGTGCTGTGATTATGAGTCGCCTGGCTGGGGTTAAAACAAGACTCTGTAGACTTGCAAAGGGACGTTATCCCTGGGGAGTGTGTTTCCCAAATAAGGGCAGCTGGAAGCAGTCAACTGTTACAGAGGCAGTTTCCCAATCTTTTTAGGGATTCTGGGATCCTTGTGAAATCTCCGGAAAGGTCTATGAGCAGGGCCAGGCTAGAGCTGGGTTTCATTACCTTTGTCCACTCACGAGCAGTGGTTGGCTTTAGAACTCATGCATCTCCTGTTTAGTTCATTTAGCTACCAGAGGCCCTCCTAGAACTTAGCTCTTTAATAAACGGGTTGAGATCCTCTACAGATGAAATGGAAAGTGTGACACGCTAATGTGACCACAGTGTCTGCCCCGTTTTATCATCCACATGGCTACTTTCTACATACGTTGCTTTCTCGGCCCTGGATGCCTTTCTGCACGCCTCCCCTTTGTGCCTGTGAACCTCTGTCCCTCAGGACCCCTCCCTGGCTAAGGTCCTCCCACCTCTACCCCCAGTTCTTTTCTCCAGGTTGTGTAGGCATCCTCCCTGGGTGCTCCACCATCTTGGTCTGACACCATTGTCTGCTCCACTTCATACTGTGAAGTCTTTCAAAGTTGGGCTTGTGACTTTTGACCCTCGGCCCCAAGGGCTTACGACATAGCAGGTGCTCTTGCTATGGGGGGTTCAGTAGTGGCCTCATGATGTTGTGGGCTCATTTCTATCAGAGTTTATGGCTCATACATCTCCACTTATTAGGTATTGCATCCATTTGAACATAGGGAGTGGGTGGTAATTCCCTTTCAATCTATGGGCTGTATTTTGTATGTAGGATATGCTCAAATGTCTCATGGATGAAAGGATAGATGTTCTGGAGTAGTAGAGCAAAGCCTGCTTTGATCATAGTAGGAATCACCAAATAGAGACGTGCTTATCGTAAGAGCAGCCTTTGTGCTTTGATTTTAGAATGGTGGTCAAGGATTGCTGATTCAAAGCCCAGGATCTCTGAGACCACTGGTCTACCAGATGGCCTGCACTGGAATCACCTGTGAAGCTTATGAATGCAGATTCATACCCCACTTGGTACCGTTCCCTTAATCAGGATCTCATCTCTGCTGGGGTGGGGCCCTGCTTATTTATCGAGCAGCTTCAGTAATTCAGCACATAGCAGTGTGGACCAGCTGTGGTCTAAGCAGTCCATGCACTACCAAGTTTCCCAACTTGGCGTTGAGAACTTCATGACTTTTTCAAATGTGGGTATCACCTGTGCTATTATTTACTTAAATAACATCTTTTCTTAGTTTATCTTAAATTTTCCTTTAAGTCAATATATACACATTCTACTTCAATTTACTTGAGGAAATTGTACTTCCATATTATAAATGGAAGGCCAGCATCACTTGTCACAAAGAGTGTAAAAACAAATGGAAGGAAAACACAGCAGGATTATTACATTGCAACCAGACAGTGGTGCCTGTTGATGTCCCTGAGCGAGAGCCCTGCTCCCTTTGTGCAAAAGGGTGGTCAGCCAGTGGCTGGGGCAGTGTTAGGTCTACTAGACCAAACCGATGTTGCCCCAATTAAAAGACCTGGAAGGGGTCTAGGAAGGGAATAACATGTCCCCTGTGATCTGAGTCCTGTCTGAGAGCATCTTGTACCCAGCCAGCAGTGGTGCTAATGTGCCTGGGTCCTGAGACACTCAAGGTCTGAGTTCCTTTAGTGAAGATCCCAGAATAATTTGGTGACCCTTTATCGAGAGGAGGGGGGAGAAGGCCCAGAGCCTTCCAGTGACCTGCTTGAGTGCTTTCAACTGTCTACTCCTAGGTATGAGTCCGAAGACCAGGTGAGGGTTAGGGCCTGAATCCTGGGACATGTGGATGACACCTGAAACCAACTAGTGCCCCTGTGGGCTCAGTGCGCAGGGGGGGGGGGTTGTTTCACATCAGAAGAGAGGATGCTGGGAAAGCAGTGCACAGATGGAATTGTTGTGTTGTTGATGAGGAGGTTGGCATTTTCTCTCTGGACCCAAATTGTCAGCCAGGGCATTTTCACGTGTCTGACTCTACAACTTCTGGACCTCATCCGCTCTATCACATCTGTTCAACACACTTATTTAGCATGTGGTGGGTCCTGGGAGTTGGGGGTTGGGGCTCAAAGTAGAAGCTTCTGTTAAGAGGCCAGCTCCCAGGTGGCCAGGTGATGACCACATGCCATGGCTCCACACGAGGCTCCACATTAGGAAGACTATAACGGTGCCCGCAGGGCCCCGTGGGAGGCTTTGGGCAGCTCTCCGCGTGGGACAGGGATCTGTTGTACCTCGATGGTGCAGAGTGGCTTCCAGAGAGGCAGAGAACTGGCCTGGGCATCAAGTTGGAGAGCCTGTTGACTCGGATGGGTCCGGGTCAGGTGGGAAACCTGAAACTGGAGGGGAGACCAGGGGATAGACTGAAGGGTCAGGGGACCCAGGTTGCTTGGCATCAGCTTCAGCTGAGAGTGGGGCCTGGACCTCAGGATGCACCTTGCCACAGCCTAGCTTCTGCTGAAAGACTGCCTGCCTCCCAGCCCCACTTCAGGTAACTGAAGCCCCTAATCTGGGCACACCGCTATGGAGAAGGAGTGTGGTGTCAAGGGGCCCCGAGTCTGAGGTGACCATGGCTAGTGAAGCCCTGGATTTGAGCCAGTCCTCTGCCACCTGCCAGGGGGGTGAGCTCTGCAAGGCGCTTGGCCTCCCCAAGGTTCACTTCCCACCCATCCTGTCCCTATTCCTGCACGTGGGGAGAACAACCTACCATGACAATTTAGGTTGGGTAAAGCACTTTGTAAGCTCCTGGGAGCTGTTGGCTACCAGACTGCCATCGACAACACTCTTATCCCTTCCTGCATCGAGGCCAGCATACAAAGTCCTCCAAGAAATGTACACAGTCAGGCCCTGGGACAGCAGCTTCCTAAACTGCTGGCCACCTTGTGGGGCCAGGCGAGCCTTGCTGTGGGGATGACACCCCAAGCAGCTGTCCCTGCCCCCCCCCCCCCTTTCTCAGAGTCTGCCCTCTAGAGCCGTAGAGTGTGCGTGTGCGCATTCAGGAGGAGAGTTGCTCTCCACGTGGCTCTGATTGCTGCTAATACTGTCAAGTTAAAAAATATAAATTGTGTCATTTCCATAGAAAATCGATGTGATGATTTCCTTGCTCCCACCCAGCCCTCCTCAGAAAGCAATCTTTGGGACACACGGGAAAAGTTAGGAGAATTTCAGCGGGGGCCGGCGTGGGGACTGTGCTTGCTGAGTTTCCGTTTTTCCATTTTATTCTTGGGAGCAGAGAGGGTATTGGAGTATTTACAAGGACGCCCTGGCCAGCCAGTGGCAAATACTGTCTGCTCCCCGATGGACGGAAGCTGTGTCTCCAGCTATCGGATAGGTGGAGGAAAACTACAAACGATGAAGATGGGAAAGTCTACAAACATGGGGCTTTTCTGACGCTGAAGGCAAAATATTTGTCTTTCAATAGTTTTTGGTTCTCATCTAGAAATTTGTCTTAAGGGAAAGCCACTTAGGACCGGCCAGGATGCCTGAGCGCGCTCTCATGCCAGGAAAGCTATCAGGCTTCTACATTGGGACTGCAGGAGCAAACATCCTACGTGCCCTGGTACAGAGGTGACCTGCAAGCAGTTTCCTAGGTGGAGGGCATCTTCAGAACTTTTAAAACGTGAGCTAAGCATCCTTGGTAGTTTCATGCCCAAGTTGGAGCTTCGGAGAGCAGCTCCCTCTTTGTATAAGGAATTATGCAAATATTTAGCTTACAGTGCATGTATTTGGATTCTGCTCCCTTATAACAATTGCATACTAAAGCAGGCATCTCTGGCAGCCGCCCCCTCATAAACTTAGCTTTCTTTAACATATTTAAAAAGTAAATAATTTTGGTATTGTGGTCTGCTGCAGACATCATTTGTAGTTTAGCCAGGATATTATTTGAGAACTGAAAAGCTCTCTAGGTATTACATCCGTATATAAACCATGTGTTAGAAAGATATAAATTCAGTTTTGAAATATTTGTTAGACTGCTTTTGGCTTTCAATCTGTGCCAAACATGTGCTTCGGTGACGGATGGAATCATGTGGACCCCTGAATGAAACTCTTTATTGTGTATAGATTTTGTCTTCCAGCAGCTGGGTTACACAAGCTGCGAGATTAAGAGGATCCAGTTACTTCAGAGGTGTGCTTTCGAGTGAGCTTACCATCTCTCTTTCCCCTTTGAAATATGTCACCTGGGCTCTTTGGTCTCAAATTCTGTGCCACAGTAAATATTGTCACCCACTCTGAATTGATTGAGAATAATTACATTTCAGGCATTCTCGCATTCACTTGAAATTCTGAAACTAGAATGTGCTCCTAAGAATTGATTGAAATGTTTTGGCTTTGTGGGCCAGCGAACTGTTCAAGGAGCCTGGATCTGAGGCCGCCAGATAAAACAGAGGACGCCCAGCTCAGTCTGAATTTCAGATCAGGGTCGTGTAATATTACAGGGGACATACTTCTATTAAAAAAAAAAATCATTTGTTGTTTATCTGAGATTCAGATTGAGCTGGATGTCATGCTTTTTTCCCCTACCTTTGGTAACCCTGCAGAGATCCTGATTTATTGTCTGTTCTCATAAACAGTGACTGTCTAAGGAAATTCCTCGGTGATGAAGGTTTTGTGAGTTTGAAATTCCGTGGGGAATAGAGATGGAGGAAGTGTCTGTCAGTCCACAGAATAAACACGAATATCTGTTAGAACAAAGTCTGAGAAGGGACCAAGAGAGCACATCGGTCGCACTTGTGATTGGACTCGAGGTAACATCTTTTTCCCCTCGGAGACGTCCACGTCCTCACGGGGGCCCTCCCTGCTGTTTGTGCGGGCAGACCTGGGATCCCTCCCTCCCCTTCTCGGCCCTCTTCCCACACATGGGAGTGCCCAGAGCACACCTGTCCAGAGCCTGCTACAGTTGGTATCCTGGACCATGTCAACTGCCGTCCGTTTTCTGCTTCAACTCAGATGGCTCTTAAAGGTGCTCAGCCTCCCAGCCTTCCTCGCTAGGCCTTGTGCACCCTGAGGACAGAAGCAAGTCTGACTGAAGGGAAGAACACATATTGCGGAAGCTGGCGGGAAACTGACTCTCAGGACAGCTTGCTCTGCTTCCTTTCTTCCCTCCCAAATGGCTACTTCAGATTGAGCTCTGCCACCGGCCACGTGTTAAGCCAAAGTCTGTCTTTCCACGAGACATCTCCTATACTTTCCTCAGCTCTCACGGGGATTAAGTATTGTGTACCCTGTTATGTACATTGGAAGGGTCCCAGAAAGGAGGAGGCTGCATGTGATCTCGATTCACGTGGAACCCTACACCCCCTCCCCGCCGCCCCTGAACAGCAGAAGGGGGATCCCCACTGGAGGGGCCGGCCTCCTCTACCCTGGGGAAGACGCTGGTTGACTCGGGAGTTGTTTGGTTGCTTGTTCATTTGAGAAATAAGCCTGTTTAATATTCTTAGCACATAACGTTTCATAGAAATAAATTCAAACAATGAAAAGTGGGCAAGAGATAGGAAAACATAATCCCCAAAATGAGAAATGAAAATAACTGATAAAAATATGAACAAGTTTAACTTCAGGGACAAATGCACATTAAAACAACAAGGAAAAGGGGTTTTTTGCCCTTTACAAATGCTCAAATTTTATTTATTTATGTATGTATGTATGTATGTATGTATGTATGTATGAATGAGAGAGAGTGAGCAGGGGGAGCAGCAGAGGGAGAGGGACAAGCAGACTCCCCCGCTGAGCAGGGAGCCCGGCCTGGGGCTCGATCCCAGAAACCTGAGATCATGACCTCGGCCTGAAATCCTAGAGTTGGACGCTTTACCGACTGAACCATCCAGGCATCCCACAAATGCTCAGATATTTTTGAGAGGGCTTTTTTCAGAACTTTTGGCTATGACTGGCTACTGAGTTGTTGACCTGCCAGGGCCCGGTCCTTGCTGAATGGACAGAAAACAGTCATGCTTCATATCCAGCAAAGAGCAGGAGGGAGCCCTGACCACTCTCTGCCCTTTCTCCCCTTCCGCCAGCATTCCTTTGTGCAGGGAGGCCATGGAACATTGTGCCTCCTCTTGTGGATGCCACTGGGCTCCCCTGTGTGGCCCAATGGGAGAGGGAAAGACAAGGCAAGCTCCGGGTAGTGACTGTGGTCCCCTCACAGTGGGGGCACTTGTATGGCTTATCAGCACTAATTCTAGAGAGCATTGAGAATCCGTTTAAAACAATGCAGCACCAGCATGAATTTTACACCAGGGCAATGACACTCAACCCAAAAATGCACTTGCTCCGGTAAGGTGCTTGTTGGCTAGTACGGGATTGGCTAGTTCTGTTGCCTCATGGGAGTAGATCAGAATAAAGATTTGTAGTATTGAGAGGAAATTGTTTAAAAGTTCCTAAACTGGACAAAAACTGAGAATGAAAGTATTTCTAATTGAAATTATTAAAAATGCTCCTAAGTCATTCTATTTGCCTAATATTTATCAAATCTCAGAGAATTAAAACTTCTCTGAACTCAAGACTCTACCCCTGTGTTCTAATAGTATTTTTTTTAATCCTGTTGGACTTATTCAAGTTAGGATTCCCGTTTGGGACCCTCCAATTCAACTGGCAAAGTCAACAACTAGAATATTAACAGTTGTAAAATACTGTCTTCCCCTGCCTTCAGACAGCCATGCTTTTCCCTTGGTCATTAGGATTTGGGCAGGTATTCCCTAGCTAATTCCCATAATCCCTCATCTTTACTTCCTCCATGTACCACCTTGAAGCCAAGACCCCCAGTCTTGCCATGTTCTCACCCCCAAACTGCCTGAGCCACAGGAGTCCCTACAGTTGAGTGTCCAGCAGGTAGAGATTGGGGAGGAATTGTTCCTGTAGTAGGGGCATGAGGCATAGCATATGCCCCTGGTGTTGCATTTTGGAATTCTGAATATATTTTCTCATTAACAGACATAGGGTTTCAGGTCCATGAACTATTGTCTGAGAGTGCATTTTTCTCATAAAGAAGATGAAGTATCCAACTGGTGGTAGGAGAGTCATCTCCATTATGAGTTAGTAAGTATTTGGGAGCTAGCCTTCAAGAGCTCCTAGAGTCTATAGAGTCAAGTTCAAATTATCAGTCTGTGTTTACTTACTTTTGTTGTGCAGCACACTTGCTGAGTTTCAGCTCTCCCTTGGCTAGCATGGTAGATACACACTCTTGGGTAGAGAAGGAAATATTGGGCTTTCATGATCACAATTTCTATTATGGTCCCTCAGTTCTCTGTTCTGATCTTAATTTGGCTTTTCAAGGAAGATCTCCTGCTGGGAAGATAATGAGCAAAATGCCTTAGATGAGGATTCTGGTTGACTTGCCAGTTCTTTCTCATTAAAAGTAAGTAAATTGGAATCCTGGCTTATAAATAAGACACATGTGGGTTTGGTTCTGTGCATGGACCTGCAAAGGACCAGACATTGCTGGGTAAGCTAAAAGTCACCTGTTACAACCTCCAAGCTGAGAACCAAGCCCCGGCCCCCTTCCCTATGTCATTATAATCACAACAAGGCTGTGGGAACTTTTCATTTGTTTGGTAATAATCCATTAAATAAATACATGTCTGCACATGAGCATAAACAAGGAAATTTGACAGACAGGGTCCCTACCTCTTGTGATTTTAGCTTGGGGAGTAGGGAGGTGGGGACAGACCAAAGGCTAAATAAATAAAACAAGTTCAGGTACTCATGGTTGCTGTGAAAGGAACAGCATAGGATGATGGCCTGGAGAGGATCTTGGGTTGGGGGGAAGCTTCTCTGAAGTGGTAACATTTGAGCTGAGATGAATAATGAGATTTGGAGTCGTGCAAAGGTTTGAGAGTTGGAAGTCTTCAGCAGAGGGAGCAGTAAGTGCAAAGAACATGAGGTAAGACATAGCTGGGTATAGTAAGGTGTCAGAAGCGTGGTCCGGGTGGTCACAACAGAGTGAGCAAGATGAAGGGATCAGGGGTCAGAGTTCTAAGACTTTAGGACACGGGAAAGGATCGAATCTTATTCCTAGCATTTCCAGACCAGAGTGGTTGTTCATGCCTTGTGCGGTATGGCTGGAGCACAGATCTGAGAACTTGGCTGTTGTGGCTTGGCCTCCTGGCTTCTTGATTTGTTTGACCATGGGCTTAATTTCTCTGTGCCTGTTTTCTCACGTATTAAATGAAGATAAACTTCACAGGGTGTAGGGAAGTTTAAACAAGTTAAACTTTAAACAAGTTAAAGTTAAACTTGGCATGTAGCAGTTGTTCAGTTAGTGGTCACCATTGTGCTCGAGAAGTGCTTACTGATATGTCACCTATGCTCAACACTGAGTTTTTGGCCTATGAATGGTTCTCATTTATCCATTCTTCTCCAGCCTTCGTACTCTCTCTTCTCATATAGAGACTGTTTCCAGTATGGATGATTTACTCTGATTACTACTCTACTCTAGAATGTCTTCCCATTGCAATCAGTATCCAGACTCTGCCTTGGAAGGCCCACCATGATCCAGGCCTTGTGGACCCCTGTGCTTCTGCTCACATCTCCCTCCATCCCATCATCCACTCCACTGTAGCCACACCCACTGCTCTCTACTGCCTTGGGACATTACATCATGATCTCTTGAGGGAAAACAATGCTGTAGGTTTTTGCTCTTCTCAAATGGTCCTCTCCTTCAAGATTGGAAGAGGAAAAACCTGCAAGTAATGAGGCTATCTAGAAGGATGCAATCAGAAAACAAGAGCACAGAGAATCTCATTGGAGCTGTTGACTATGGGCCATAAGACAAAGACTGTGTCAGATCACCCAGCCATGTGACCATGTGACTTAAGGAACAAGGAATTGTGGTGGCATTGGCAAGACGTGTGTGATACAGAATGCCTTGTTGTCTGGGGAGTGGAATGAAACCTTTGATTTTTAAATATGCTGAATCTGAGGTGATGATGGTGACAAGACATAGGAATTAAAATGCCCAGTCCGTATTGTAATACAGACTGCCCTTGGGTGAATTGGCCAGATGGAAAAATACCGATTTGGGCAACATCAGCTTAATGTTAACGCGTTCTATGGGGGACAGTCAGAGTAGAGAGGGAAGATGGCCCAGAGCTGGGACTTACGGGGCTGTTCAAGTCCCTCGGGGAGAGAAGAAGGCTGGGGAGAAAGGGTGATGAGTGGAGCAAGGCAAGGCCTGGTCAGAGAATGGTCAGGTGCTGCCAACTCAGTGTATATTCTAGCAGAAGCTGGTCGGTGGTGATACACGGTGCACCGAGGATGTGAGAGACTGCCCTCACATGGAACTGAGTTTCTAGTGTAGAAGGAAAGTGACGACTCCCTCGCTGTTGTGTACTTCCATTTGCTAAATTTATTATAGCAAGTGGAATAAACTAGTTTTCATTCTTGTCCTTTTGCTGTTAACTTTCAATAATGGCTCTGGAGTATAGATTTTAATCATTGGTTCCATTCCCCCCCCCTTATATCCTTTTTGGCAAAGTAAATTTTGGAAAATTCTGACCCCACTCCAACCCCCAAAAGTAATCAAATGAATTCCTGCAGCACGTCTTGGTCCCTGTTATGAAGTGCAAAGTGAATGAATGTATTTGAAACACAAAGGGCTTGGGTTTTGCCATTAATTCTGCCATTTGTTGTTAGGAAACATTAGGAATAATCCATATAATCACGTAATTCAGTCTGACCATTTGTAAAAGGGTTCTTGCTTTAGCTTCCACTGACCAGCTTAATAAGTTAATGTTGTAAATGATTTTGCTTCCTGTAAACAGGATACACTATGGGCATGGAGAATTATTTTTCTCTGTAGTAGACAATGGATGCTTGGGATATGAATCCATTTGAAACATTGTGAGAAGCTATAACCAGCTTTCTTTGAGTTTGGAAATGACATATAAAACATCTTTTCAAAACTGTAATTGTTCCATAGTGCTTGATTGCTTTTATTTCTAAATGGGCTCTGTCCTCTGGCATGCACAAGTCTGTGTATCTGTGATGCCAGGAAAGCTGGTAAGAAAGTAAAACATTCGAGCAGTTGGTTTGTTGTCACCAGTCCAAATGATTGATTTTTTTAAGTTTATTTTTTTATTCATCATAAAAGTTTATCCATCATAAAAGTAATATGTGCTGATTATAGAAAAATCAGAGATACTTAGAAACATAAAGAAGAAAAACAGTGAATTCATAGTCCCGACACTCAGAAAAAATCTGGAAGAGCATTTTCATGTCTTTCTTTCCAAACACTGATTTTAAAACAAACAAAAAACTAAGCTAAATGACACCCATGTACACTTTACATCCATGATCTCACTTGGTCCTCTTGCCAGCCTTGTGTGGTGGATGATGGTCCCATAGCCTTCTGGACACAGAAGGAATCTGAGTGTCAAGGAAGAGAAACTTGCCCAAGATCATCCATAAATGGCCTGTGATGGGTGCAGGCTGTGTCTTCTGACTCAGTACACTGTGACTACTTCCTTTACATTGGGCTTCGTCTTGATAGTTTAGCCTGCTGGTGTGGATAAGTAAAATCTTAGACTCTGAGATAGTCTGGTTCTGTTTCAACATCCTTTTATCAAAGTATTTATGTGACTGTCAATTGGTGTCACCTTCCTAAACCAACTTTTTACTTCTGTACTCCCCCAGAGCCTTGTAGCCAATCATCCAAAAATGTTCAAGTGTTTAGAGCAACTTGTTATTTCTGTGTTCTCTAGAGTATCTGGGGTCACGTAGGAGGCCTTTCAGTTGCTTGAGGATCAACTGCTTTCACAGACCTCTGCCTTTTCCTACTCTAGAAAACCTTGTCAGTTACTTGGTGCTTTTCACTTGACTGCAGCTGCCAAGTCTTGTCTTCTACCTGAATGAAGAGCAATATGAGAACAGAGAAAGGCAAGCACTCCAGTTTGCTGGTATTTGGAGCCCTCCGTGGTCACCAGCCATTTCTGGACTTCGGATACTGAATTGCTCCGGAATGACATTATTCCTCCAAGATTCAGATTGAGTTTTAAAAGTGATTATTAATAGACTTTATTTTAAAGGATAGTTATAGATGTATAGGAAAACCGAGAAGACTGTATAGGTCATTTCCATATTCTCCACAACCACTTTCCCCTGTTAACATCTTACATTAATATATGCCTTTATCATAACTTATGAACCAAAATTAAACCTTTTCAACTGAAGTTCATATGAACTTACTTACTTCCCTCATATTTCCTTCCTTTTTTTTTTTTTTTTTTTATCTCATTTCCCTTTTCTGTTTCTCCATCCCATCCAGCATGTGACCCCACAGGACAGTCGTCCTGCCTTCTTGGACTCCTCTTGGCTGTGAGGGTTTCTTAGAGTGCCCTTGTTTTTGATGACCTTAACCGTTTCGAGGTGTGCTGGTCACGTGTATTGTAGGATCCACCTCTGTTGGCATTTGTCTCAGGTTAGACTGGGGTCGTGGGTTTTGGGGAGTAAGACTGCAGAAGTAAAGGGTTATTTTTATCATATCCTTTAAAAGGTACATACCGACAATATGACATTGCTATTTATGTTGCCCTTGATCATCTGGCTGAAGCAGTGTTTTTCAGGTTTTTCCACTCTGAAATTACTCTTTTTCAGATTAACTTTTCCCTTGGTTCTTTTGAGCATCCCTGAACTATGTCATTTTAAAATCACATTCCTAATTTCCACCTGGGGAGTCTGCAGATGAAATGAAAGAGTGACAGTGTTATTTGGTAAGTGCAAATAGGAATCTGAACCAAGGAAATACATTCGCCCTTTATGGGAGCACTGCCACCATATTTCCCTGAAATAAGGAGTGGCTCAGTTCTATAAAATGTTCTTTAGCTTTCACATACTTGGGGCTAAGGAAAATGCTTTGTAAGTTTCCAGAGCCTTGTCCCCAGATTGGTTTGCAGTTCATAATGGCTACCTCAATTTTTTTTCCCCCAGCTAGATTTTCAAAAGAATATTTATCTTAATCCTACTTTTAGTGCCTCAGATCGATTCTCCTGTCTTAGGTCCATGCAGGTGTCGATATTTGTTTCGCTTCAAAGCCAGAACTCCATGCGTGCTGTTTAAGTTTTATCTTGAGTCGTAATCTCATCAGAGTTTGCTTCCCCAGTGATCCGCTGGGTGGCCTGAATGGGTGTCCACCAGTACCTAAGCCCGGCATTTTCTTGTGATTGACAGGCAGTGGTCATTTTCACACTGTTATCATGGTTCGGTCAGACAAACACCGTGTTGGAAGTCTGGAAACGTGCATTCAGATATCCTAAACTAACTTCATGCATTAAAGCATGGGTCCATTCACCTCCTCTGCCACTTTTTGAAAGCCCTTTGACTGCACTGAGCTTCCTCCACCCCGTAAGAATTAGGAAGGGAGAAAATATTGTTCCTCTTTGCAGAGGGCAGAACCTCAGGGGTAGGCTTGGAGAGCATAGATCGGAGGACTCAAGACCAGGGCCAGGCCTTGTGGCTCCAAGGTGTTCATTGTTCACTGTCCAGAACTCCGCATCGGTTTCTACCTGTGCGTAACTGAAGCCCATCGATGGACATCAGGTTGTTGTTCTTAATAAGGCAGGCAAAGGAGGATTGGCCAGAGCAGGGATGGGCAGGACTTTCATGGGCAGCCAGGTTCTGGGTGACTCATATGGGGGGGTCCTCCGTCCCTTTTGCGCAGGTGTCTTCATTACTGGCTTTTCTAAGACTTTAAAAGCCATTGCTACAAAGATTCTTGCTTGCTTGCGGAATTGGGTCTTATACTTTCCCTGTTGGCCGGTCATAATCAAGTCTGAAGGTGAAAAGCTCAGACAAGGACAAAAGCAAAATAGACATATACATTTCCCTTGGGAAAGTAAAGTTCATTATTATAGATGATAATTGTGTTAGAAACCAAACTATCTCATATGCTTTTTTCCCCACTATGAGACTGAAGCAAACTGGCCATTTTATCAAAATGGCAAGCAGTGTGTCTGGTTACCCAACAGAAAAAAAGCCAGAAGTTCCTCCCCAGTATAAACTATTCACATTTTTCATTTAAGCAACCGATTTTGTTGATGCCCAAATATTAGGAAAAACAAAATGTATGCAAACTGTATATTTTATAAGGTCATATTTTTTCCCTGGGCTTCTAAGGGCTTGGATGTATGCATCATTCAGGACCTGCTTTTATGGTTTGTCAACACGATCACTTCATAAAATATATTGTGATATCTCACAGCTGTGTATAATTTACTCTGTCTATCCATGTAGCACAAATAAAATTTTTATTTGCATCATCTAAAAGAAATACCAGTGTATAAATACATAAGCAAAGCTCATAAGCAACGGTCTTCTGACTACAGATACTGCTGGGGGATATTGTGCAACCAATTAAAAAGCTGAGGGATGGCTTCATTATCCATGTACATAGATAATAAATACTGTACTCAGCAAACAGTGCAGTTACTCAATTTCTTAAAAGGGTTGCACAACATTCTCCAAGTGCTGGCACAGTCTGCCTCGAAATTCTCCTTGGAATATTTAGAAATAAAGCCTCTTAGACAAAAAGAATTCAGCCAAAAAGGACTTCTTTTGGACGAAGATGATGGACTATGTAGGTGGAAAGGGAAGTGTTCAGTGCTTGGAGCATTTGGCCTTCAGGAGAGTAAATAACT
Source organism: Callorhinus ursinus (assembly GCF_003265705.2). Taxonomy (NCBI): domain Eukaryota; kingdom Metazoa; phylum Chordata; class Mammalia; order Carnivora; family Otariidae; genus Callorhinus; species Callorhinus ursinus. Next base: position 6,378,102 of record NW_027397120.1, read on the forward strand.
CTCTCTCTCTGCTACCAAGAGTCTTGCAGGAAAAAGGTCCAGAGGACTAAAAACGTTCCTTGTATTTGGTTTGTGCAGCTTCAGCCTGATTGTCGTATGGGAAGCCCCACAGAGGTTCCCCAGCTTCCCCCAAATCAAGGATGTGGACTTGCTACCCCTTCTAGCGCCCCTGCTGGCAGAGTCATGCTAATGATTCACCCAGGAGACCTGGACCTCATGGTGCCATCTCCTTCCTTCTAGAACATAGTTTCTTGTCAAGTGAGTTGGGTCGCATGCAAAGGCTGTTCTCCAAGAGTCTGAGGCGGGGTGAAGATCTCCTCGGTCTTTGAGCAGTGAGGCTGGAATAGCCCTGGAGAGCATCCTGTCTTCCCCATGGTGGCTGGGTGGTGGGTGATGTAGAACTCCTGTTTTGGATTTAATAAGCCCTTGGACAACTGGATTTGTGACTAACCACTCAAGTTAGCAATCCACTTGTGTTGGAAGTTTAACTGCCAGAACTGCCAGGAACAGCTTATAATCAAATTGGTTTGTTTTTGTAGAGAACACTTTTTAAATGCTTGCAGTCACTTTCTTAACAGTTTCGCTTGACTTTTCAAAAGATTAAAATGCTGGCCGTGGTGACTCTTGGCACGTGACATGGTTTTCATTGGTTTAGGGGAAAGTTCAGATGGATCTCGGATTCTTAGTCCATAATTGCTGGTATTTCAAAGCCGCCTTAGTCCAATTTGAATAACACACCTGCTCTCTGTTAAGATACATTCAGCTAATTACACTCTGTAGTCTGGCTCTGCAGGAGCTGTATAACTGGATCAGCATGAACTTCTGGAAATTCCGACTTGGGAATCCCACTGAGAGTCCTGAGCAAGAGACCTGGGTCTTGGCGAGAATGATGCTGGTGAAACCAGTGGATGTTGTTCTCTGTGCTTCATGCATATTTTCTCCTGGCCTTCCCAAGCTCTGCCTCATTTTATGGAAAAGGAAAGCACGTGCTGTCCTGCTGACTCGTTCTTCCTCTGGTTCTGTGTGGGGCTGGAAGGTTCTCATCTTCACGTCTGGGCTAATGTGCACCCTCGCCCAACAAGTAAAGGTCTTTCCTGGCCTATCCATCAAGAGCAGCCCTCCCCACGACTCTACCGTCAGCTCGGTTTTCTTGTTATCTTTTATTTGGAAGCCATCGCAAATTTACAGAAGCAGTACAAAGAAAACACTGAGCTCCCGTAGCCCTGTTCTTTCATAGTCCTGACCGCTCTCTGAAATGGTCATGTTTTTCATCTTTCTGCCAACACAACACAAGTCATGAGGGCAGCTTTGTCTTTGCCCCTCTCTTAGATGCACAGGATGGAGAGAGCTGAGTCTTCTGGTGTTAAGCTGCATTTACAAGATGAGGGTCCCAGCAGGGTAGGAAGAGGGGTTGTCTCCACCCAGGTGACATTAGTGCACGCTGGCCCAAAGCGGAAATGATGGGCTTTTTGAATGGAAGACATCAGAGTGTCCATCAGAAGATAGGGAATAAATAGTTGTCGAATGAGTAAGTGAATGAGTGAACGAACCAACCAGGGGGCAAACAACTGGACCAGAGACCCGCAGCTGATTCGTGGAAGAGTTGATACTGGTGCTGGGGTATGTCTTAGCCCTAGTTGTACTGATGTCACACTACCGGGGAGCGCAATGAAGGGTATGAAATCAAGGTCATTTAAGCACCATCTCTGTGCTGCCACTGGCTGCCCCCTCTGGCCAGGAGAAGGGCTACAGCATTTTCCATTCAGATAGCAATTCTTTCCAGTTCTTCCACTTCCATCCAGCCCTCCGTCAGTGCCCACAGATGTCACCACCTAGAGCCATCCCCCCTGGTTACAGGGCTGGAACCCTCATCACTTGAATGTGGGTTCATCCCCCAAAACTCAGCTTGTCCCGGGCCTGAGCCCCGCACACTCTCCTTCCTCCTTCATGTGGCTCATGGTCCTCTCCCCCTCACCCGCACCCAACCCCTCGTGGCCAGTGGGTCCACTCACCTCCTCTGCCACTGGCCGTGTCCCTGACTCTCTGCTCATCCCTGCCTGTGGTCCCTCAACACCTGGGAGTTTTAAATGCTTTGTGATCAGCTTGAGAATTTTCCAGAGGGGCTGTGTCAGACAGTTAATACTCAAGTAGTAATCCTTTTGAAACCTGAATATAACTGCAGACTTCCACATTGAGAATGATAAAATGGTGTGGATTTAAAAGTATTTGGAGAACTGTAAAATGTCTGGGATTAAAATTTCAATACCATTTGTGCCCAATAAATGTGAACTCCTTAGTAACTTAAAACGGTGCTATTATGACTCAGGTCTGAAAATTATGAGTCCTGGTTGAAGAAATGGGAATAACATGTGAGGGAATCTGCTCCCATCCTTTACCTTGAGGGATATACTGTGGTCGCACCAAATAGCAGGAATGTGACCTCATAGGAGAACAAGCCCAGAGAAATTACCCGACTTGTTAAGAAAGTGATACACTCTCCAGAAGAGAAAAAAATGTTATACTTTCCATTAGGATTGTTTATGGAAATGGGGCTAAATTGAACCTGTGTCGGGACATTAACTGGTTCGACAGGACCCCAAGAAACAAGATCATATAATAGTTTATTGAATGACTTAATTTTTTTTGCATAAACCAGTCTAGTCAGTCTGAACTAGCAAATTAATTTTGTCTATAGAATCACTCACTGAAGCATATAAAATTAGCCTGCGTAAGTACAGAGAGGAGAATTGGCATTGTGTTGAGCTGATTCACTGGGACTTAAGTAAATGGATTTAGTCTTAATACAGCTAAAGCCTTGACATGTTTAATAGAGAGCTGATCTGAAGCAAGGCATTAATTCATCATTTAAAAAGTCACCACTTGTGTGTTTTTGTTGCTTGTTGAAGGATGGAATTATATACTTTGACTTCGATCATCACCCAGCACATGCCATAGGACTTGAAGGGAAAAATTAGCTTCTGTTTAAGTCACAAAATTGTTTGGCTAGATTGACAGAGAATTCATCACTTTTAACACTGATCATGACTTAATAGATAGTGCTGTTTCCCTGGCTCCCTTCGGCTTCCAAATATTTTCACTGCGTCATTTATGTCATAAGTGTCTGATGCCAGACTCTTCCTGACAAGAATGAAGAACAGGGCTGTTTTCTTTTTGATGCAGGGGTGAACCTGGGAAGCAAATTAGCACCTTCCATGCAGCTGGCTGGAAGAAGGGGCCGGGGAGGAGCTTACGAAGTCGTCCGTGTCTCTCTCTTGAATGGAGACCTCTGGGACCCAATGGAGAGCATCCATGCAAAGGTCAGTTGTTTCATTTTCTCTCATTTTCTGGACTTCTCTTGGATGGCTCAAGTTTAAAAATCACATTAACTGCATTCATATTCTTCTGTTCAAGTTTTGTCTTTATTCTAATGCTGACTTTATTCTTCTAGAGTGAAATCTTGATTCTTAAGAAGAGAAAATACACACCAGTTTTGATGTGACAGTCCTGATGAGTGGCCCAACATTATTTACATCTGTTGAAAGTTATTCTTCCAAACACACACCAGGGCTAACATTTCCAGATACATAATTTCTCTGTGTGTTTTACTGGAGTGCTGGGTATTTTTCTGTTGCATCAACATTTTGGTTTTATCCATCGCTTATTGGTAGAAACATGTTAATGTGACTTTTAAGGAAGTTCGTAATGAATTTTAATGCAGTTTTGTGCTTTATTTTGATACATGTTTTATTTGAGCCTTCTATGATGTAAAAGAATAATATAAAATAATTGCAATATTAGTGATTCAATTTAATATTTTGAGGAGTTTTAGCTGCCAAATCTACGTGACTTTCTTAAATTTCAGAACTTGATGAAACAGTTGGAAAGTGATAAAAATCTATAGAAATATGAGCTCTTTGGAGAGATCATACAGATGGCTTTGTCCTTGTGTTATGTGGAACTATTTTTAGATTATTTTTCATAATAGAAAACAGATTTTTTTTTTTTTTAAGAGCAGTTGAGATTGTGAAAATCCTCTGTAGCTTTCTGGAAGGGCTGCAGTGGGCCACCTTTATGTGAGTAATGATAATATGATTTACATCATTATTTTCTAGAAAGGCTTTCAGTTGAAAGTGAGCATTCAGAAAGGTTGGAGACTTGGTTAAAGGATCCAAATGCTAAATCTGCACTTTTTGAATATTTCTGTTTCATGGATACTGTTGCAAATTTAATATACAAAGTATAAGTCACTCATGGTGGTATTGATGGTGTTTCCTGGAAGAAAGACTTAAGACATTAAAGAATAGTTCATTGTGCCCTTAATCTGAAAAATTAGAAATGATATGATAGATGCAGAAAAGAGAAGAATACTATTTCAGAAAGTATGTCTTTAAAATATTTATAGGTGCTAATTAATAATACAAAAATATGGAACAATCTGAAGTTTCTTGGGTGGTGGAAACCATTGTGGGGTATTTCCCTGATAGGAGGGTTGCCAAACTTAGTAAATAAAAGTACAGAATGCCCTTTAAACTTGGACTTTAGATAAACAGTGAATTTTGTTTGTAAGTCTGCCCCATGCAGTATTTGGGACATTGTTATTTATCAAAGTCCACATTTAACTGGTGTCCTGTATTTTATCTGGCCTCTATCTGGGGAGCGTATCAGAGCAACAACCTGATGAGGGTTCTTGGCATGCCCTTGGAGTGGACCCGTTCAGGTGGGCTCTGGTTTCGGACCTCCAGCTTTCTCCTCCCTGCCAGCCAGCCGTCATGTAGACATCAAGAAGCATCTGGCACATCTGCTTCTCGCCACAACCTGATGACTATGGGCCACCAGCACCATCTTTATAGAAAACTTAGAAAACAATTATTATTTGATAACTGTCTTAGCTCCTCTGCAGTTCTACCTCCTGATTGGAACCATGCAGGTAGTAGGCATATACCATGTACACTAAAGTAACTCCAGGTTACTGATATTACTTAAGAAAATAGGGACTTAGGTGATTTGGGGAACAGCATTTTGTCATAATGCCATGGGGCTCATGGCTCTGTAGTTACAGTGTGTACCCATATGTTCTGGTTAACCACTAAGAGCCCACATGATAAAGGGTACATGTAAATGTCTGTTAATGTGCTTGTACGCGTGTGCCATAATCCTCCACGAGGTAGATGTGCGCACCGGTTTTGAGAATAGGGATTCCGCCTAATGGTGAGTATGTTTGTGTCTTGTTTTCAAATTGAACAGTCAACATTTTAATTTTAAACTGCATCAATATCCTCAAGTATTCAAAACATACATTAATGATTATTTTTTCCACACAACTATGCCTGCTGTACCTTAGAATATAGTTTTAGTTACACATTCTTGCTTTTCTGCTCTGCTATTTTATTCTTTGCTCTCCTGTATGTTTCTAGTCAACCAGTCTTTGACAGTTTGATTTAGTTTTAGGGAAGGCCCAGGCATCTTCCTTTTTATAAAGTGCTGCCAAGGGGATTCTTTTTTTTTTTTTTTAAGATTTTATTTATTTATTTGAGAGAGAGAGAGAGAAACAGTATGAGAGGGGAGAAGGTCAGAGGGAGAAGCAGGCTCCCCGCTGAGCCGGGAGCCTGATGTGAGACTCGATCCCAGGACTCCGGGATCATGACCTGAGCCGAAGGCAGTCGCTTCACCAACTGAGCCACCCAGGCGCCCTGCCAAGGGGATTCTAATGAGCACACAAGATTAGAACCATGGCATTATTGGAAACTGCTAGAGTGGTGGTCAACCTGACTGAGATAATTTAGGGAAAAGTACTGTCATATGGGCTCTCTCTCTCATTCTCTTTCTCCCTGCTCTGCGATTGAAATACATCTGGATAGGATATTATTAGGCCTTTTACAAATCAAGGCATTATTGCCACTGATAATTTACTTGAAAGAGTAAGGGATGGGAAAGGACGTGACCTTGCATGAATTGGAGCTTCCAGCGTTTTGTTTGTTTGCTTGCTGTTGTTTTGATCTATAATATGAGGATAAGCTTATCTGCTTTTCCTCTCCCTTAGTGTCATTGTAAGAATGAGATGAGACAATGGCTGTAAAAATACATCAGGATCTAAAATCCAGCTACACAAATGTAAGGTGATATTGCAAGTTTAAAGTGTTTTAGGGACCCCTCTCCAATTTCATGTCTTGGAAAAACTCAATCCTGGACCCAGAGAAGACATGTCAGGATGTGACTTGATCAGGAGATGATCTCTGTTGAGCCCAGCCTTCGAATGCTCCAGGAAATTTCCAACTTCCAGCTTTCTCACATGAGAATGAATATGTGGAAATAGTGTGCGAAGTGGAAAGTAAAGACACAGACGGATGAGAACATGAAACCAAAGCTTCCCTTAGCATATTGTGGGTCTCAAATACCAAATATCGGATAACAACTAATTAAAATGGCAGAAGTAGATGCTGCTGCATGCATTGAAAGAAGCCTTTCATTTCCTTCAAAGGACCTCTGCTTCAGGCCTTCCAGGGAGACTTGTCATGGGGTTCCCCATCCAGGCTCGCCTCCCCTGCATTCCCACCCCCCAGGAGCAGCCTCCTCTCCCAGCGTTTTGTCACAACAATGGCCCTTGCCAAGGCTGTAGGTAGCCTCCCAACTTCCAAAGACAGCCTGTGCCCTTCACTCTTTATCTCACTCACTTTGACACTGAATCATTCTCCTTTGAAATTCTCACTTCCTCTGGCTCCCCAGACCCTGTTCTCTCTTGTTTCTCCTCGCATGTTTTTAATTCTTTTTACTCCTCTTTTTGGCTTTGTCCCTTAACTGTTGGTTTCCACTGATTTTCTTCTGACAGAGTACTCCCGCTGGCCCTGTCATTCACTTCTGTGGCCTCATTGTCCCCCAGAGCAGCAGGGGGTGGGGGCCATTCACAGGAATGACTACAGCTTACATCAGCCACCGCACCTGAGCCCCTGCCGTGTGGGAAGTACGCTGTCAGGCGCATTTCATATGATGACCTCACCATCTGTCCTCTAACATACATGGACTTAAAATCCACATCACTCACTTTGCTTTGATTCTGAGATTCAGTCCCAACTTCCAGTGGATTTCTGGCGCCTCCAGCTGAAAGTTCCCAATTATTTTATTTTATTTTTTTTTAAAGATTTTATTTATTTATTTGACAGAGAGAGAGAGAGCACGAGAGCAGGAACACAAGCAGAGGGAGTGGAAGAGGGAGAAGCAGGCTTCCTGCCAAGCAGGGAGCCCGATATGGGACTCGATCCCAGGACCCTGGGATCATGACCTGAGCCGAAGGCAGACACTTAACAACTGAGCTACCCAGGCACCCCCCAATTATTTTAAATGCGCTGTGCCCCAAAGTGGACACAGCCCCCTGTCCATCTTCCCTATTTTATTTAATAGCTCCTAGAAGATAAGATTATCATCCCCTTTTCGCCTCAGATCATGAGGTTGGAGACATGGTGAGGTTGAGTCCACTGGCCCAGTATGTCTAACACATGGCCCTTTCCCACCATGCCTCATTAGTCCTTCTCTGCTCCAGACATTCTACAAATGCAAGCAGGGCAATTTGTCTAAGACACAGATCTAGCCTGTAGCCTTCCTGCTTCCTACCCATAATGTCTGACTTCAAACCAGGTTCCTTGCATGATGCCCAAGATGCTTTACAGGCTGGGCTGTCCTGATGCTGAAGGCCCTACTCCTACCTCCCAGCCATTGAACTCATCCCGGCCAGCTTACTACCTAAATATGCCATGTTCTTTATTGCCATATGCTGTGTCCCTGACATCTGAAGCCCCCGCTTAAATTGTACCTTCTCTTGTGAAGCTCATCTTGAGCTCCCGCAGACAAATCGGTCCTTCCTGTGTCTTTGTGCTCATAGTCACACGCATCTCCCTGATGTGAAGTCATGCCATGCACACACTTGACTCACGCAGATGGAGCCTGTGCACATGGCACAGACAGATGCTGCAGACACAAAGCTAGATCAGATGTATATATCCCCTGATCTGCCCACGGAGCAGGAGGGGTGGGCATGAGGGGGCAGCTGCATCTGCTGCTTCCTCAGTCCTTCCACCTCTTGCTGGGCAAGCTGCTTATTGCCCGTTCTTCCCGTTGGATACCATTTTACAGCAGGGCCAAAAGAAAACCAGCTCAACTATGCTCAACCCAAGAAACATTCTAGAGAGAAGAAAGGGCCATGTCGAACTTGTATAAAAGCATGAAAACTGGGGTGCCTGGGTGACTCAGTTGGTTAAGCATCTGACTCGTGGTCTCCGCTCAGGTCATGATCTCAGGGTTGTGAGATTGAGCCCCGTGCTGGGCTCCAAACTCACCCAGAGTCTGCTTGTCCCTCTCCCTCCCCCTCTGCCCCTCCTCCTACACACACACACACACACTCTCTCTCTCTCTCTCTCTCAAAGAAATAAATAAAATCTTTAAAAAGCATGAAAACCATAAGGCATTTTGAAGATTAATTTAGACTCTGCCTTAGGTACTGCTGCCTTCTGTGTTGGCTTTGGACCCCACCTTCACACGGTGTGGGACTCAGCCCTTTGGCACAGACCATACTGTGCTTTCATTACTACGTTATACTTCTAGTTCTCCCGCCAACCTGTGCCTTCCCTGGGGGCAGTGGCTTTACGCCCTCATCCCTTCATGCAGTGTTTGGCATCTAGTGGAACAAGGTAACCAGCTTTGTGGCCTGGCTCTGAGTTTTCCTGTGTGCCCAGAGCCCAGGTCACTCACTGGTGTGAAGATGGCCACAGCTACTACAGAAGATAGAGCAAATGAAAGTCAACATTTGCACTCTATTCAAATGCCAGAGGGTGCCTTGGGAGCCTCTCCATTTCTGCAGAGTTTGCAAACCACTCTCCAACTACCGTAACTTTTTAGACGTTGCTGACCTCCCTTTAGCAACTACAGGGGCTTTTAAATCACGTAGAGGTCTTTTATAGCTTGCTGGAATGCTGCATTTTTCACTTTTGTGGTTGCTAATGTCTTATCTGCAGTAACTCCCCACATTGCCTCTCTGTTCCAGGAAGGGTCCTGTTACTCTGTCTGGGTGGGTTTACATGGCCAGCCCTCTACAGAATGACTTTCCCCCTCTCTAAGAGATTATTCTGATAATTGCAGGAGTTGCTGCAGGCCAGCTTTTGGTGTCTGCTTCTTGGCTGAGTAAGCTCAACAGTTAGCCTTTCCGACTTATGGGACATTGAGCTTACATTAGTTTAAAGCTGGCCAATAGTGCTTCCTCTTAAGAATACAATATTAAAATACCCATCGTGAAGCTATTCCTTAGAAATGTATTATTTCCAGACCATGTAGTCTCCTAGGAAGGTCTGTACCCCCGACCCCCAACCACTTAGCTCCCATTGGACCCCCAGCCCCATGCCTTGCTTGACAATCCCCTTGAGACTATGTGGGCACACAGGAGGCTCCTGTTTCAGCCTCACATAACCCGCCCAGCCAAGACCATGCCCAGCCTTCTGGGAGAGCGGGATTAGAGGGGGAAGAGCTGGCCCCCCTGTATCTTCAGGAACGCAACTGTCTTCCATCAGTCCCATGTACTGCGTAAGGAGAAAAGTGTTGGCACATGCGGAAATGGATTCAGGCTCCTGCACAGCCTCTGCCTCGCTGTGTACTGTTGGGCTGGTGGCAAGCCTCGGCCGAGCCTGTTTCCTCATCTGTAAAGGAGATGGTAGCGGTCGCCTTGCTACCTGATGTCGCACCCTCAGCACGCTCCGTGAAGTGTCAGCCTCTTTTCCTTTCTCTTAACTTCTTCTGGGCCTTCTGGCAGGGCTTCTCAACCTTGGTGCTGTTGCGCATGAGGCTGGCTCGTTCTTTGTTGTGTATGCACGGGCAGGGGCCTGTCCTGTGTGATGGAGGGTGCTCAGCATCCCCCGCCCCACCCACCAGATGCCAGCAGTGCCTGTCCCCAAAGCCATGTCAATTCCCTATGTCCCCTGGGGAGGGGGAGGGTGAAAACTTGCCCCTTGAGAGCCACTGCACTGGGGGAAAGACTACAAAGGCTAAGGACAGTCACTGAGAACCTTCCCTTGACCAGAGGCTAGTAAACCTTTTCTGTGAAGAGCTCCGCAGTGATTCCGCAGCGCGGGCTCTGCGCTGTCTGCCTCAGCTGCCCAGCTCTGCCCCTTGTGGCATAAAGTCAGGCATAGAAAGTACCTAAACAACTGGGCATGGCCGTGTTCTAAAAAACTTCCTCTGTGGGCGTCAAAATTTGAATTTAAGGTAATTTAGGTAATTTTCATGTGTCGTGAAATCTTTTATTTTTTTTTTAAATCCAAAAATGTAAAACCATTCTCAGCTCACAGGCAGTAGGCTGGACTTGGCCTGAGGGCAGGCTGTAGTTTGCAGCCCCTGAACTAGGTGTCCTTAGCGTACAGATGTCCCCCAGGGTGCCCCCAGCGGCCCTGCAGGGTGGGTGCTGTGCGCATGCGCAGGCCAGCGGGTGGCCGCGCCCCCGCTGGAACGGGACGTGGCAGGTCCGGCGACTGAGCCCAGGTCCCTTACATTCTGAAGTCTGGTGTTCTTTCCGTAGCGCTCTGCTGCCTCCCCAGGAAAATCTTCAGCTTTTCTCCCCTTGTGCACCGCATCGGGACGGGTTTGTAAATCCGGACTCCGGCCGGTCCTGATGGAGGGCAGGCGTGCTCTCCCGCTCGCTGTCAGTCATGCCGCCAAAGGCCTTCCCCGACTTTCTTAAGCGAGATGTGAGTGCTGCTCCCATCCCTCCACGGCTTTTCTGTTCACTCCTCCCACTCGGCCAACACACAAGAAGGACAACGCAAGCCAAGCTATTGAGCTTGGTTCAGCTGTGATCCCCGCTTTGGGAGCTCGCCTCTCCATCAAGGAGGGGCTCTGGGACTACATTTCCACGTGGCTCACTGCTAACTCATTTATTGCTTGTGACTTCTTAGCAAAGCCCTAAGGTCATTTATTTTAAAATTGGCTATTGAATCAGGTCTCCCCACAGTTTCTGCAACTCCCTCCCCACGCCACCGCCCCGCCAGACGTCTAGCATCATGATGGAACTGGGACTTTTTAAAAATATATTTTAAAATAACAAATTTAGGTAATGCTAGGAGATCGAGTGGTTTGCATTATTTAAACAGAGTTATTTTTTCTTCTTTATAATTCTTAGGTAAGACTCTCCACATCTGAGTGAGAGGTAGAGCATATAGTTGCTTGAGAGTAGGAGCAAAGGAGTCTGATGAATTCTGTTTTCAATTTTCCAAGCATTCATCTGAGCACGTGAGTACCTGCTGCATTCCAGGTCCTCGGTCAAGTTCCTGGGCATAGGATGGGTGAGCCTCCATCCGCCCTTGAGAAGCTCACAGTTTAGTGAACTAACGATTGTAATAAATTTAAATAAGTACTTCATAAGAGATTTGTGCTTTTTAAAATAAATGATTTTGGAGTAGTTTTAGATTTACTGCTACATTGCAAAGATAGTACAGAGAGCCCCATATACCCCACACTCAGCTTCCCCGTTACTCACATTTACAATGTACGGCACATTCATAACAATGATATGTGTTTTTTTATATTTTAACCTGAACTTTTTCACTAAAAGAAAATAGTTTGGGGGATTGGGGACATTTCAAAGAATATAAAATTTCTATAAAGGCTAAAGATTGTTAAATCACAGTTTAGAGGAAAAGAGCATACCTTCCCAAGAGAGACTTAATATGTATCAGTGTTGCATTTAGTAATTTCACATCTCGTGAAGGCTGAGGAAGCCCTCACCTATACATTTACTCCGGAATTTCTCACAAGTTACAACATAACCAGTGGGATGGGTTCCTTCCTGGTTGTTCAGTAAACAGTCATGTTGGTGATGAGGTTTCATTCAACCAAAGTTCAAAGTTCAGATTTTTTTTACATTCTATTTTTCCTTAAAAAGTGAGAAATCTTTTTAAATCTATGACAAGAGTGCTTGCAACCAAGTATGTAAAATCATGTTAAAAACAGCCAAATGCAGGGCCATCATGTGACTGTAGGGTAACGCTGGTGTAGAGAGCTTGTGTGAGATTTTCCCCCTGTATTGATTTAACATGCTCTGGACTCCCCCATTCCTTGCACACTTCCTTGTAATCATAAGGTATGTGTTTTTGAGTGGCACACACCAGTATTTTATAACCATTTTTTCATTATTGCCTGCCTAAAGAGAAAATTTAATTTTAATTAATTTTAATTAAATTTAAATTACTTTAAATTATATTTCTCTTTAGGGAGAAATTAAATACCAAGAAATAAGAGTTGTTAGCTAGAGTTAAGCTCTAGAGGGATACAAATCATTGGTAGTATCTAAGAATTTTCAACCCCTCCCCAAGTACCACTTTTTTGCCCCATTAAGGGCAATATCTGCCTACTGAGAATGTATGATGGCACCACATGTAAATGGGCAAAAGGAAATGTATGTCTCCCAGGACTAATGTATGTGCAGAAATCTGCCCATTGGAGATTTGGGGCAGGTATGAAGAAAAGTTGATTTCTCCCTCTCTTAAAGTCTGTTCTTGTTAGATTTTTTAAAAGTATGTATTTTATGTGAGAACAGTTGGAGATTTACAGAAAAATTGTAAAGCTAGTACAGAGTTCCCGTCCGTATACCTCACACAGTGTCTCCCCCGTTACTGACTTACATTATGGTGCATGTGTCACAATTAAGGAACCAGTGTTGGTACATTATTACTAACCAAAGTCCATACTTAATTTATATTTTCTTAGTTTCTACCTAATGTACTTTTTCAAAGATCCCATACAGAATCCCACGTTACACGTAGTCATCATAGCTTGCCACTTGGTTCTGACAATTTCTTAGACTTTACATTTTTGACGATATTGATTTTGAGAAGTACTCGTCAGGGATTCTGTAGAACGTTCCTCATTTGGGATTTGTCTGATATTTTTCTCATGATTGAGCTGGACTTATCTATGTTGGGAAGAAGACCCCAGAGGTAAAGTACCATTCTTGTTACACCATAGCAAGTACTATCAACAGAACTTATCACTGTTGATGTTGACCTTGATTGTCTGGCTGAGGTCATGTTTGCCGGGTTTATCTCCCTTCCATACTGGATTCTTGGGAAGGAAGTCACTGTGTACATCTCATGCTCAAAAGAGTTATGCTCCACCTCTTAGAGGGTGAAGCAGCTACATAAGTTATTTATAATTCTCCTACAGATGAGATTTATCTACTCTCCCTATGTACTTATTTATTCAATTATTTATCCATATCAGGATGGACTCATGGATATTTATATTTTGGGTTGTAATCCAATATTATTTTGTTTTATTTAGTTTTTAAAGATTTTATTTATTTATTAGAGGGAGAGAGCGTGAGAGAGAGCATGAGAAGGGGGGAAGGTGCAGAGGGAGAAGCAGACTTCCTGCTGAGCAGGGAGCCCAGTGCAGGTCTCGATCCCAGGACCCTGAGATCATGACCTGAGCCCAAAGGCAGACGCTTAACCAACTGAGCCACCCAGGTGCCCCCAGTACTATTTTATTTATGTTATTGTTTAAATTGGCCATTGGGAGCTCTTTCAGTTGGCTTTGTGTCCCTTTGACATACCCCCATTTTGTGTGTGTGTGATCACTTCCTTACTTTCTGTCACTACAAGAAGTACCAGGTCCATTTTCTATATTTCCTGCCGCAGCCCTAAAAGCAGCCATTTCTCCAGGGAGCCTTGGTTCACTGGAGGATGGTATTAGACATCAAGATCTGGGTGCTGGGTGTGCTTACCAGTACTGCAACGACACTTCTTGGTCTCCTCAGCTGACAGAGTAAGGAAATAGATGTGTGTATTCTTGCTAGATTTGAGAGAAACGAACTTCAAATGCTGGGTCATGACTGGGGCACACCATACCTTTTCACACAATATTTTTGATTCTAAAAATTTTATTAAGAGAAAATATACCAGGAATTTGGCTTTTTATGGCTATACCTATTCAGGCAAAAATGAAGAATGGCAATTTTCAGTAACCTAAAACAGTTCTTGAGAATCAAACCTAATCATTAAGTTCCTTTCCCTAAAATGTTACTTTAAAAACTTAATGCCCAACTTCCCAGCATTTGACCTAACTCTGGCTTTTCAGATACCCTGAGTTGATCCATGCCTCCAGGCTGCCTTTCTGCTAATTACTGGACATTAATCTGACCTTTATCCTAAAAGTGGCATACAAAAAGATTTTATTTAGCTGGTATAACAATTTTCACGTGCAGTTTTTATTCACTGAAGATACTAAGGGTCTTTTGCTTGAACCTACTCATTTTCCAAGCATGTAATTTAAAGACGTGGTCATAAACCCGAAACAGAGTGAGAGCACAGAGCTAATGAGAGCAGGGTTGCAGATTATGTTTCTGTTAGGATTCCCCATTCCCGCGGGAGCCATTAGCTTGGCTCCATTTTCTGGCTTTCCCTGGCATGTCTCAGCCCCATAGCATCTCACAGGGGACACTCCTGAACGTATGAGGGCAGCCAGCCCGAATTCGGAAACATGATGCATGCACTATTCCCCGTCACTGCTGGCTTGGCAGGGCTCTGTTTGTGTATGCAGGTGACATAGTTCACATCCGTGTTTCCCAAACATCAGTCACCCAGGATCCACATGAAAGATTTCAGCCTCATTATAGAAGCAGCCACACTTAATAGTTTATATGTGCTTGACATGCTGATTTTTTGTTCCAACACGTAAAAGGAATATAAATGATTGAAGTGAAATGTGCTGTGTACCTCTCTAAATGCATCTGCCATTGGGGAAAACAGTCTATCATTTGAAAACAGCCCAAGACATTTCATGGTTTCTTTCTTTTTTCTGTCTAATAAATGCTCATTGAGTACCTCACCAGGGGTGCCGTGTACAGCTATGCAAATTAAGTCCTGCATCCCCTGGGGGGAGGCAGGGTCAGTTGGGTCCCCAGAGATGAGCCGTGACAACCTGCTCAGCTGCTGAGCGGGGTGGCCCAGCCAGGAACAAGCACCATCCGGGAGAGCTCCATGTAAGAGTTGTGACGTGTCACTTTTGAGCGGAAAAATTTTACTGCCTCAACATCATCCTACCTCTCTTTTGACTTCTTTCTGTATACTCATTTACTCAGGAAACAGTTACCGCGAGCCCCTCATGTTGCAGGCCCTGTGCTGGATGCTGGAGATACTTTGCCCTTTTTAAAAAAATGCATAAAACCCGGCAATTTCCTTTCAGAACTACTTTGAAGCTTGCTCAAGCAGAGCTCTAGGAAATGTCAGCTCCTGCGGTCCAAACATAAGGAAGAGCTGAGAGCCCACGAGGGGTAGAGAATTCTATCATGGCTCCTTTGAAATCTAGTCCCTCCTTTTATAGTTCGAAACAAGACCACTGGGCATATGCTCTCTGGTTGTGCCTCTTCAGCTAATAGGAATG
This sequence comes from Callorhinus ursinus, assembly GCF_003265705.2. Classification (NCBI taxonomy): domain Eukaryota; kingdom Metazoa; phylum Chordata; class Mammalia; order Carnivora; family Otariidae; genus Callorhinus; species Callorhinus ursinus. The sequence goes on from NW_027397120.1 coordinate 6,393,513, forward strand.
TGTTTGCCTTGCCAGAAGTTCTTGCTGGTTTTAGTGCCTTAAGTGGGATACGTGGGAATGCGTCAGATCCCCGGGAGCTGTTGGTTGGCCCGGCACTGGCCCCCGGCGTCCGCGTCTCTGCTCATCTGGAGCCCAGAGAGCCGGCATTTACGGTCTTGCACTTTTCATGTCTGGACCGCGTTGGGCGAGTGAGGAATTCCGGTTTTGTCGACCCCCTGGCCTCCCGGCCCCAGTCACGGGGGAAGGAAGCCTTTTCAGGGCCATCTCCGGAGCAGTCTCGGTGGAGTCCCAGAGCTGGGTTTTTCCAGCCTGCTGTTTCATTGGCAGGTACCGGGCCTCGTCTGGTTCAGTCTGGAAGCCTTTCTGGGAATGCAGCTGCCACGGGAAACGCCTGTAATGGGCATAACACAAACCGGGCGTCCTCCGACGTCCTCCGATGGCCGAGGGTTCCGATCTCCGTCCCACATACTTCAGCTGCCCAGACAGGGTGAGAAGAAGCTGTCAGGCGGGAAGGACAGCAACAGTGTCCTGCAGTCAAATGCAAAACATCGAGTGCATTTTTGCTGGTTATAACAGACAGGAACACGGAGCCGTTCTTCTGGCCCCTGCACGCATTGCTAGGGGAGAGCCAGCCAGAGGAGTTGGCAGGTGGGGAAATGAGTTGGAGAGGCTTTAAACATCTTTTCCTATAAAATAAATGTCCAGAAGCTGTGGAAATGTATGTCTTTAGTTAAGTAAATACCCCCAAAGACAACACATGTACATTTTTCAGTGAAATGTTACCAGTTACAACTGCCCGTGTTTGCAGATTCCAGGAATCTGAGCACACACAGAATTGGCCTATTATACTCATTAACCTCGGAGGCACCTCCTCTCAAGAAATTCCTACGGCTGTGACAGCAAATTAATTTAACTATTTTATTTGAAGCAGCTGAGGCTGGAGGAGCTCGCCTTTGGATTTCCTGGCTGTGTTTCTGAATCCGATGGGAAGAAACAGGAAGGGATGAGTTCTAGCTTCTCTGCAAACTGAGGCAGCCCACTGAAACCCTCCCCACCTTGGCCTCCTTATGTACAGAGGGTCCTAGCTGAGATCTGGAGCCACACTCTGCACTGTCCGTGCCCCGGGGGGGCAAGTTGTGTTGTCTGCTTGTGTTCGCAGGTGACAAACACCTATGACGGATAAGGCACTATCAGGATTGGAGTTTTCCGGTGAATCGAGGCCTTGAATGTCATGCTAAGAGGTTAGAATTCTATTCCAAAGACAGTGGAAAGCCAAGTGAAGTTTGAGGCAGTGGTTTCAGAAGTGATTGAGATAGAGCATCTGCTTTAGGAAGGAAAGCGGTGGCAAGGCGGTAGATGGGTTATGTTAGAGATGGAATGTGGGGCCCAGCCCTGTGAAGAGACCCCAGCAGGAGCTGGTGAGGGACTCTTGTTCTCTGCAGGCCCCTTGCAGAGACCTTGCTTGCTCTGTGACCTTTGGCGAGTAACACGACCTCTCTGAACCTTTGCTTCCGCATTAAAAACGGGAAACAAAAAATTACCTATTTCAGAGGGCTGTTGCTAAGATGGTGTTTAAGCGTATAGAACATGCAAAGATTCACTGTGTTTATTGTTGTTATTTACACTTCCAGTGTCACAAAGCATTCTCGGAAAACCCGGTTTTTAATGGCATCTTAGTGAATCCTTCACTCTCTGGCCACTCAGATCCACCCTTACTGTGCAGAATGTCTTTCTTCAACACAAATCTGACCGTGTCTTAGAACTGTTTAAAAACCATCAGTGATTCCCCGTTTCTCTCAGAATAAGACCCAGACCTTTAATGTGGGGCCTGTGCATCCATCCGTGATCTGAGCCGCCTCCGCCTTCCTCTTGCTGTGCCATGCCTGCACCTCCTTGCCGGCCCCCAGAGGCCCAGTCCCACTACTGCTCTGCATGGGCTTTCTACACGCTCCTACCTTCCCTGCCCTAACCCTCCCTCACCTTCCACGTCCTGTCTCCATTTTCCTGGACTGACCTAAGAAATCACCTTCTTTGGTTGGCATTACAGACTGAATGTTTGTGTTTCCCCAAAGTTTGCATGTTGGAGCCCTAACCCCCAACGTGATGGCATTTGGAGGTGGAGCCTTCGGGAAGTGATTAAGGTTAGATGAGGTCGTGAGGGTGGGGCCCCCAGGATGGGAGCCGCGTCTTTGTAAGAGAGAGAGGCCAGAGCTCTCTCCACCCTGTGAGATGCAGTGACAACGTGACCCTCGGCAAGCCAGGAAGAGAGCCCTCACCAAGACCCCAACCACGCTGGCACCCTCATCTTGGGCTTCCAGCCTCCAGAACTATGGGGAATAAATGTCTGTTGTTTAAGCACTCCCGTCTGTAAGCAGACTAAGCAGTGGTTTTCCCAAACTCCTCGCATACACCACCCCTTTTCAACATCCGGTTAGCTGCCAGGTACCCAGGTCCCGTGTGGGGCATGTTACCCGAGCATTCAGTTCAGTACTTCCAGTATGGTGCATGTTACCTGAGCACCCAGTCAGTTCTTCCAGCATGGAGCATGTTACCTGAGCACCCAGTTCAGTCCTTCCAGTATGGAGCATGTTACCTGAGCACCTAGTTCAGTAATTCCAGCATGGAGCATGTTACCTGAGCACCTAGTTCAGTACTTCCAGCATGGTGCATGTTACCTGAGCACCCAGTCAGTTCTTCCAGCATGGAGCATGTTACCTGAGCACCCAGTTGAGTACTTCCGGCATGGTGCATGTTACCTGAGCACCTAGTTCAGTACTTCCGGCATGGCGCATGTTACCTGAGCACCCAGTTCAGTACTTCCAGCATGGTGCATGTTACCTGAGCACCCAGTCAGTCCTTCCAGCATGGAGCATGTTACCTGAGCACCTAGTTTAGTACTTCTAGCATGGGTCATATTACTTGAGCACCCAGTCAGTACTTCCAGCATGGAGCATGTTCCTCGAGCACCCGGTCAGTACCTCCATCATGGCATGTGTTATCCACATGTAACAGTTGATTTTGTTATTGGTTTCTTAGGGAAGCTGAAATCTTGAAGGGCAGATACTATGTATTGCTCATGTCTGTATCCTCAGAGTCTATCGGTACTTGATACATAGTAGGTCCCCAGAGATGTTTGAATTAATATTTATAAGAGTCCCTTATTTTTCAATTATTTCATTTCATTTACTTTTTTCTTGGCTTTTGTTTTGGTCTAGTGCTTTTTCATTTAGGTTTGATGAATGCTACACAAAATATAAAAGTCATTTTCATTGTTTCACAATCAAGCATTTCCCTCAGGTACTTGCATTTCAAATTATTGAAAATGTTACTATAAACAATGGACTCTTAAGCAGATCTTTTTTTTTTTTGGGGGAAAAATATTTTTTTTTTTTACTTCGTATGTTTGGATTATTTTTTATTAACATAAAAAGTATTTGTTTTAGGGGTACAGGTCTGTGATTCATTAGTCTTAAACAATTCACAGTGCTCACCATAGCACATACCTTCCCCAATGTCTATCCCCCAGCCACCCCATCCCTCCCATCGCACCCCCACTCCGGCAACCCTCAGTTTGTTTCCTGAGATTAAGAGTTTCTTATGGTTTGTCTCCCTCTCTGGTTTTATCTTGTTTCATTTTTTTCCCTCCCTTCCCCTATGATCCTCTGCCTTGTTTCTCAAATTCCACATATCTGTGAAATCATAGGGTAATTGTGTTTCTCTGATTGACTTATTTCGCTTAGCATAATACCCTCTAGTTCCATCCACATCATTGCAAATGGCAAGATTTCAATTTTTTTGGTGGCTGAGTAATATTCCATTGTATATATATACCACATCTTCTTTATCTATTCATCTGTTGATGGACATCTAGGCTCTTTCCATAGTTTGGCTATTGTGGACATTGCTGCTATAAACATTGGGGTGCACGTGACCCTGTGGATCACTGCATTTGTATCTTTGGGGTAAATATCCAGTAGTGCAATTGCTGGGTCGTACAGTAGCTCTATTTTCAACTTTTTGTGGAAACTCCATACTGTTTTCCAGAATGGCTGCACCAGATTTAGGCAGATCTTTTTTCCCAGAAATATATATGTCCTATCTCTTGATTGATTCAGATCTGTCCCACTTTGTAAGTGGATGGTACTCCCAGTTTGTCCAAAATGAAGAGTGGAACCTTTCAATGTGTAGCCCCCTTGAGATGGTGCTCTAAACTGAAGCCATACTTGGCCTGCAGCCCTAAAGCTTATCCCTGCTCTACTCTCTCTGCATTCAAACTTCTTTTAGCGTACCCACCTCCCGCCATAGCCTGCCCTCACACCACCCTCGCCTGGTTTCTGCTTTGCCTCCCCTGGGACGTTTGGTCTCCTCTCCAGAAATCAGACTGACTTTCCGCCATATTCCTGGGATTTCTGTTCCCACCCCTCCTTCCAGGCTTGACTCCTTCCCCACCTGTCACTCCTCTAGTGGCCCCAAGGCAGTGCCACAAATGCAGCCCCTCTATTTGGAAGCCATTTAGGACAGAGTTAGTGGTGTCATCTTCCACACTTGGCTTCTCCTCTGGGATTCTATTCAGAAGAGCCCTAGGAACCTTCCTGTGCCCATTCCTGACCTCCATCCATGAGTCTCTTCATTGTCCTTCTGATCACTGCTTCAAGAGCCTTTTCTCACCTCTGCCTTTAAAACCGCCTCCTTAGGGAAGCTTTCCCTGGTCATCTCATTTAGGCAGGTACCTGCTCTGTCGGTTGCTATAATTCCTTTCGGTTTCTTTCACACTGTGCCATACCATTTTATTTATCTGCTTGTATGTTCGCCTCCCCAACTGGACTGTCTGTTACAAGAGGATGGAGACATGTCTCTTTTGCTCGTCACTATTCCCCAGAGTCTACCACAGAAGTTTGTGTAGTACGTATCAATGACACCTGGGTTGGTAGTTGAGGGATGGGGGTGGATAGGGCCCAACCCCCGAAGCAGATGGTGTCGATGAGGCCCCTGTGTTCTCTGCCTCCCTTTTGTGTCATCTTCGTGGGCATCTCGCCATTCCTTCTAAGATCTTAATGTCCTTCTATTTCCTGGATGGGAGACATTGCCTGCAGTTAGCATATTTTGAATTTTCTAAGTTGAGTTTCCTAAACTGGTTCTGTGCTAGCCAGCTTCCCATATTGCCCTCACTCTTCTGCAGCCCCCTCCCACCCCGAGTCAGGGTTAGTCTGTGTCTCCAACAGAATAAGGCAGTAGAGACAGCATGTGACTTTACACTTTTCACCTTGGTCTCATGGATCTCTCACTTTGGAGGTGCCAAGCCCTGAAAATATTTAAGCAGTCCTGTGGAGAGGGCCGTGTGAAGAATTGTGTTGTCTGGCTGACAGGCAGCATCAACTGCCAGGTATGTGAGTGCGCCATGTTGCCTGTGAGTGCACCATCTTGCAGTGGGTCCTCCGGTCTCAGTCCAGCCCTCAGATGATGGCAGCCTTTGCTGATGTCTGACTGCACCCTCATGAGTCATGAGACACCCCAAGATAGAGCCTCTCAGCTAAACTGATCCAAGTTCCTATCCACAGAAACTATAAGCAAAGTGGCAAGCTAAAATGCCGTCTTCAGTTGAACAAAAGTGGTTGCCTCCCACATAAAACAGGCAAGTAACTAATAAAATGTCAACTAAAAGTAAAAGAAAGAAGGCAACACAAAGTCCAAAGACTTGACTGCAAGTGTCCATTACCCAGCAGTGCCTCTCCACACAGGTGCACGTACGTGTGTGAACATGGCCTGCAATGACAGGGCATAGTTCACAGATTGTCAGAACCTAAGTTGTGGTGATCGCAGGGTTGATAAAACTCTTGTCTGCTGGGAGAAGAGAAGAAAGTCACTTGTTACTGAAGCAGAGAAAAGGCTAAAGTAGCAGACAAACCAAGTGTTTAAGGAAGACAGCCACAATCATGGTCTCATGTTTGGCTTATTTTTGAGGTATAATTACAAAGAAGTCAGAGTTAGAACCTAAGAAGAGGTTTCTGCCTGTTTGTGTTTTCCTCCTTCTTGAGGGCCTTACCACAGGCATGCCTCCTCCCTGAAGCCTTCCCTGACCACCCAGACTCCACTGACTCCACAGTCTCTGGATCCCTTGACTATGTGGTCAAGACCACCCAGCTGCACATAGTACTTCTTCTTTACTTTTTGTGTGTTGAGGAGAGACAATGACCTAAATTCAGCCACATTCCTCCAGAGGCACAGCCAGGTTCTAACATCAAGAGTTGTGATCCTGGGGGTGGGAGAGGTAGGGAGCAGGTATAGCCCCACTGCATGGGGTCCCCTAGTCGGCATTCCTGCTACAGGTTTCTGAAATCTTCTCTCATGTCTTCTTATGGTCTTAACTGCACCGTCAGTGGCTTACCTCTAGCATTGTGCTGTTTTTTAAATTAGCATTTTTGGAGAATGGGTTCAGAAGGAGTTAATTGTCCTCTCCCCATCTCCTCCCCCGGTTGCACTTTTGCATTCATTCAGGAAACGTGGATGGAATGTGTAGTGTTGCCCCATAAAGCACAGGATGCCTGGTGAAATTTGAATTTCAGATAAGCAACAAATAGCTTTTGAGTAAAAAGTGTGCAGTATTTGAATTTGCAGTCCAGAGTTAACTAGATTTTATTTTTTTTCCTTTTTCCTAAATCTGGTAACCCTAATTGTCTACTCTGTGCCAGACTGTGTGATATGAAGATGAACAAACATAACCCCTGCCCCCCTGGGACTTGTCAGCCCAGTAGAAGAGACAAACACCTGTGCAGAGAAAGCACTTCCTATAGGCATGCTGGAACCACACCCAGCGCAGGGACAGCAAGAAGGGCCTCAAACTCAGTGCGGGTGGGATCTTAATATTTCAAGGGCATGGCTCAGAGGAGGCTTCCTGGAGGTCTTATCTTGCACTGACCCTCAGCATGGACAGGCACCCCCTAAAGGCTTTTTAGGTTCCACTGTACACCGTACACAGTAGATGCTGGGCTAAATTGTAGTAGTTTCCCCTTCGTAGCACACAGTTTCATATTTTGGTCCCTTCTCACCAAACACATAATTCATAAGTTCTTGATAAATTTCCTGGGCATGTGCTACTTGGCATCATAGCCTTACACCTTTATTTATGGAGTCCGTTTTTTATAGCTTCCTATTGAAAACGAGCACCCCAAATGGTGATTTACAAGCAAAGACAATGTCATGGCACTTAAACTGTTTTGGAGTTAAGCTCCCAGCTTCTGCCTTCCTGCCCCTGCTTTATCCACCAGCCATCTCAGAGGCAGCTGATGGCTCCTAGGGTCTGCTTTTTCTCTGTGGATTTGCTGGGTAACTGTTGCAGCCTGGTTCTACCCTACCACTTGCCTGGAACAGCTTTTGGCAAGGTCAGCGATGACCTTGGTGAATTCCTTGCCCTTCCCTCAGTCTGTGGGATTTTCAACTTCTTGGTATCTGTAGTTGGTGATCTCTTTCTCATCCACCTGCTGCCCCTGATTTCTTGGTCCAGGTTTTTCCTGATTCTCCTCCTACCTCCCTGACTGTTCACTTACTTTTCCCCCCTATTACTATTCTCCCCCACCAGCCTTCTAAATCCATGCATCTCATGAGGTTCTGTCTTCTGCCTACTTCCTCTTATGACATTCTCTCTCTAGACCCCTTCACCATCTCAAGGGTTGCTACCCTTACGTCTGTTAATATGACAAAATCCTCACCACCAGCCCTGATCTTTTGCAAGATTCAGGTCCATATTTCCAACTGTCTTAGATCATTTCAGCGTGGACATTATGCCATTCTCTCCAGCTGCTAGTCCTTAAAAGTGATTTTCTTTGCTTCTCTTTGAAAGCTGAGTGACTTATTGAAGTCCATATTTGGCTTGTAACACAGCCAGTTCCTGAGTGTGGATTCCCACCTTGTGTAATACACCAAGAGCTCTTTAACTCGTCACCTGATACACCCAGCTCACCAGGTGGCCTCTGGCTTAGAGTGGACTCTAGCTAGAATGATGATCCATTGTTGCAGATTACCTGATGAAGAGACTCTTGGTTATCAGTGACAGAAAACCAGCTAAAGCTTACTTACGTTAAACAGGGATCTTTTGTTTTCTATTCACAAAACTCAAAAGTCCTGGGGCATTTCCTGGTTTAGACATGATAGGCTGCATCCAGGGACTCAACCAATGTCCTCAAGACTGGCATTTATTATCTACATCTCTTAGTACCTCCCTGTTAGCTCTGTTTTGAGAGAGGCCTTAACTTCATAGTCGCAAGATGGCTGCCAACAGCTCCAGTCTTGTACCTCCTTCTCTGCAGCCCCAGCCACAGACATTCTCATCCTCTGCAATGTAGACAAGAGTCCTCAAATTGAGTCTCTGAGAACTAATTTGAGTTATGTGTCAACATTTGAAATGGTCCAGTGTAACCAGAAGCATGGAATAAGTGACTGACAAAGCCTAGGCCATATGCCCACCTTTGGCATGGGGAGGAGGGGATAGTCAACCATAATTACGAGGACCGAGTGGGAGAGTGGCAAAAGAACTCTGGGTTCTGGGACTGGATACAAGGAGAATGGAAGGCAAGTTGGAAAAAATGTCTACTCAGCGGTACAAATGCATCTCCACAGTTATCCCAGAAGAGGCTTCATGACAGCTGACACATGCATCATTCCTGGACTGCTAAGTGATAAGGTCTGACCTTTAGCTATGGATATAATATTAAAAGAACTTAAACATGTCACAGCTGTTATTTGCAGTTGCTAACTATGAGATGATAATGCCTCTTATCTGAAAAGAGATGTTCCAGTATCCTCCACTGCAAAGCACACCAGGCATCAGTCAATTGGCAGAGAATTATTTTTAAACTTCTAGGATATAGTCTGAGGGCATTTCCCTACACAGAAGATCAAGATTTAAAGAAAGTAGTCAAGATATCGCTTACTCAAAATTTGAATTAATTTTAAGTAGTGACTGTATAGAAGTTCACTCTTACACTATCTGTTAAAAATGCTAAGGAGGGGACCCCTGGACAGCTCAGTCAGTTAGGCATATGACTCCTGATTTCAGCTCAGGTCATGATCTCAGGGTCATGAGATTGAGCCCCTCGTTGGGCTCCATGCTGGGTATGGAGCCTGCTAAAATTCTCTCTCTCCCTCTGCCCTCCCGCCCCCCACTCACTCTCTCTAAAAAAAATTTAAAAATAAAACCCTATGGGGGTGCCTGGGTGGCTCAGTCATTGAGCATCTGCCTTCGGCTCGGGTCATGATTCCAGGGTCCTGGAATCGAGCCTTGCATCAGACTCCTTGCTCAGCTGGGAGCCTGCTTCTCCCCCTCCCATGCCTCCTGCTTGTGTTCCCTCTCTAGCTGTCTCTCTCTCTGTGTCAAATAAATAAAATCTTAAAAAAAACCAAAACCCTATGACCCAGCGATTACACTACTAGGTATTTACCCCAAAGATACAGATGTAGTGAAAAGAAGGGGCACATGCACCCCAGTGTTCATAGCAGCAATGTCCACAATAGCCAAACTGTGGGAGGAGCCAAGATGTCCTTCAACAGATGGATGGTTAAAGAGGATGTGGTTCATATATACAATGGAATATTACTCAGCCGTCAAAAAGGATGAATACCTACCCTTTGCATTGACATGGATGGAAGCAGAGGGGATTATGCTAAGTGAAATAAGTCACGCAGAGAAAGACAATTATCATACGGTTTCACTCATATGTGGAACATAAGGAATAGTGCAGAGGACAATAGGGGAAGGGAGGGAAAACTGAATGGGAAGTCATCAGAGAGGGAGACAAACCATGAGAGACTCTGGACTCCAGGAAACAAACTGCGGGTTACAGAAGGGAGGGGGATGGGGGATGGAATAACCGAGTAATGGGTATTAAGGAGGGCACATGTGGTGATGAGCACTGGGTGTTATACAAAACTAATGAATCATTGAACACTACCTCAAAAACAAATGATGTACTATATGGTGGCTAATTGAACATAATAAAAAAATTAATTTCAGAAAATTAAAATGCTAAGTAAATCAGTAGTGAAAGTAAGATTTCTCTGGGAATGTTTAAAGTAGTAAAGAAAAGGTTCATGTTGTTGAAAGTTTCCTTGACTTAAGTAGTACAAATTTACATGTAAGTGCCGGTGTAGTTTAGGAGGCTCGGGTGATGGGTTGGAAAGGCAGGGTGAAATCTTCTACATACTCATGGTGCTTGGAGGACAAGGTCCAGCCAGAAGAATTAGGCTTGCAACAGTCACACGACTGTCTTCCGTCTCATGCCAGATTTTAAATTTTCGTGGGTAAGGAAGCTGAAGAGTAAGCTTTAGACCTCCAAAAGATAGAACTGAACCTCCTCTGCAGTCTCTTGGGGCTAGAGGACAGGGATCTTCCAGACTCTCCATCAGAAGCCTGGGAGGGTCACTCTCAAGGCAGAGGCATTAACTGGAGGTAGGCTGAGTCTTATAAGAAGTGCAACTCAGCCTTGACCCAACTCAATTTCTGACGGGTGAGGGACTGGTTACAGTGATCCAATCTTGCCGTAGAGGGGAGGCTGGCCTCTCCCTGGTGCAAACATCGTCAGGAGCCTCCACGGTACTTTCATATACAATGGCTGTCATGAAATAAAAATTGAATAGACATGCAAAAAGAAGCCAGAAATTGTGACTAACAAGCAGAAAACAAACAAAAAACAATAATAAAAGCAGTGTAACAAATAATCCAGATATTGGAACTAGTTGAGAAGGACAAAAATAATTAGGATTGGTATGGTTTTTTAAAAAGCTATAAATGGAGAAATATATGTAGAATTTCAACTGTAGCTTATAATCTACAAAATAAGGGGACATCCTTTAACTGAATAAAGCAATATCTAATGTTAAGTATTCATTGGAAAGTTTAACAGCAGGTTGTAAACAGAAGTTTGGAATAGTGAACTTGAAGACAGAGCAATAGACGAAAATAAAACACAGATAAAAATAAGTGGAAAGAACACACCTAAGCCTATGGAACAGTCAAAAGTCTAACTTGCACATACTTGGAATCCCATAAGGAAAGGAGAGAGATTGGAGCAGAAGCATCCTCTGAAGATATAATGGCTGAGAAATTTTTCATAAATGATGAGAAGCAGTCAGCTCATACTTTCAAGAAGCTCAGTGAATCCCAATTAGGATAAATAGAGAGAAAATCCCATCAAACTATTGAAAATTAAAGTGCAAGAAAATCTTTCAAACATCCAGGAAAAAAGACTTTCAAAGGAGCAAAATTAAGACTTACAGCTGACTGTGCAATGGAAATACACCAGCAAGAAGAAAATGAGAAGATATCTTGAAAGGGCAGAAAGTAAGAAAAACTGCCAACCTACAATCCAGCCCAATGAAAATATTCTTCAAAAATGAATGAGAAATAAAAATGTTAAAGACCAAACAGAGGTAATGAAACTTACTTGCAACAGAATCAGACTCCAAGAACTATGAAAGGATGTGCTTCAGGTTGATAGAAAATGAACCCACATGGAAGCACAGAACTGCAAAAAAGAGCAAAGAGCATGAAAAAGTCAATATGTTGGTAAATCTAAAAAGTATTTATTGTTAAACAACCGTAACAAGATGTTTAAGGATTACAACATATGTAGAAGAAGAATATATGACACCAGTAGTACAAAGGGAAGAACAAATGAAATTAAACTGTCATAGTATTTTTGCATTGTTCTGAAAGCAGTAAAGATTCTAATTTAAGATATAGTGTAGTAAGTCTGGGATGCAGATTTTAATCTCTAATCACTAAAATAAATATACAAAAAAGAAGCTATTAGAGGAGAAAAATAGAATAGGAAAAATACATGATTTATTTTTTTAAAGAAAAGGAGAAATAAAGTGCTAATGGGACAAAAAAGTAAATAGAAGGATGATAAACTTAAATTCAGCTGTGTCAATAATTATATTAAAATTAAATGGGCAAATTAAAAAACAAAGATTGCCAGATGGAGTTCAGAAACCAAACTCTATGTGATTTACAAGACACACTCTTTAAGTATCAGCACATATAGAAATATAGAGATTTCTATAGAAATAAAGGAAAAGGATGAAAAAATAACATATATGCTATGCAAACACTAATCAAAATAAACTCACCAGTTGTAATAATATCAAATATACTAGATTTAAGACAAGAAACATAATTAGAAATAAAGAGAGATAATCATAATGAAAAAAGTGTCAACCTGCCATAATTCTATTTGGAATCATTTCCCTTCAATCTGAAAAATTTTGTTAGAATTTATTCAAAATATATAACACAAAAATTAGTAGAATTTAAAGGGGAGATGGGTAAAACCATATGAGAGTGGAGATGTTTTTAAAATAAACTTTGAAATAAAACAATTAAAAAACAATAGAATGTACCTATTTTAAGTATACAGTTTAATGAATTTTGACAAATGTGTGTACCCATCATCCCCCAAATTTACTTTGTAGTCAGTCCTCTCCATTAACCCTGGCCCCAATCTATTCTTTGATCCCTAAAGGTTATATATTTCTTTTCTAGAAATTCATATACATAGAACCATACAATATGTACCCTTTTGTGTCTTCTTTTGATTAACATAATGTTTTTGAGACTTACTTGTGTTGTCATTGGTGTCATCAGTCCATTCCTTTTTATTGCTGGATAGGAACTCATTGTTGGATATGCCACAGTTTGTTGAGAGACATTTGGATTGACTCAAGTTTTGAACTAATGAGAAAAAGGCTGTTACGATTATCCCTGCGTAAATTGTTGTGCGGACATATGTTTTTATTTTTCTTTGGAAAATACTTAGGAGTGAAATTCTCATTTCAAATGGTAAATACATGTTTAGATTTCCAAGAAGTTGTCACATTGTTTTCCAAAGTGGTTGCACCGTTTTGCTTTCCCACCAGTGGTGTGCAGTGGTGTGCGTGCATTCTATTGATCCAACTCTCACCGACACTTGGTATTCTCAGTCCTTTTAATTGTGGCTATTCTAATGGATGAATATTTGTACTCATTGTGGTTTTAGTTACTTAATATCTAATGAGATTGAACATTCTTACATGTACTTATTGGCCATTCAAATATTTTTTGGGGGGTTGGGGGGGTAAATATTCAAAATGTTTTGCCCATTTTTAATTGGATTGTTCATACTCTTCTTGGTTGGTAACAGTTCTTTATTCTGGATACAAAATCTCTGTATTGCAGGTTTTTCTCACTGTGGCTTAACTGTGTATTTTCTTAATGATGTCTTTTAAGGAGAATTTTTAAAATTTGAAATCCAGTTTATCAAATAATAGTATTTCACTTTCTATGGCCTGTCATTTTCCATTCTTTGACTTTTAACCTAGCTGCGTCTTTATATTTAAAGTCCATTTCTTGCTGACAGCATATAGATAAGTCCTGCTTATTTAGTCTGACCACCTCTGCCTCCTATTGTAGTGGTTGCTATTTATTTTCTACTTTCCCATTTGTTTTTATCCTTATTTTTCCTACTTTGTTTTAATGTAAAGTTTTGTTTTAGGGTTGTTTTTTTGTTTTAGTATTCCATTTTTTCTACATTGTTGGTTTTTTAGTTCTTTGTCTTCATCGGTTTATTACCTTATTTATTTATTTTTGGGTGTTTGTAAGCAGCATAGTCTTTTTCAACCAGAGTTCTGAACCACAGAAGACAAAAAGTGATTTCAGTGTCTGTTTTCTCAGTTCTCCCAAGAATGGTACATAACCAGCACCATTCTCAGTGTATAGGACAGAAATGAATTCATCATGTATAATGGATATCTTAAGGCATTACAACTTAATCTCCAGAGGAAATCTGATTGAGAAAAGCTGTGGAAATATCAATGCACTTCTTTAACTTATTCATAGTCTTCTGTCAAATAATATTATACTGTGGTGGGAGAATTTAAACATACACTTTGGCCTAAAATCTTTACTCTTCTGTGAACAAGCCAATTTGAGGTATAATATAATGGTGATCTCACAATTAGGAGAAGCAAGGTGAGGCATTACCTTGTAATTAATGAAGGAACCTCAGCCACCCCGGGTAAAGATGCTTTGCTATGCACGGTTAGTCTGTCTCAAGCTCTGTATGCGTGTGTGTGTGTGGTGGGGCAGGGGAGCTGTATTCAACCATATTGCTTGTTTCCCTTTTTTGCTGTATAGAAATATTCTCCCTTTACCATTGTCCCTAGTTTTGCTCAAACCATTATACCTTGCCTCAGAAAGTCCCCAAGAGCTAGGAATAGGGTAAGACCTTCTTTAATTGCCCTGAGTATCTTGAGGAGAAAGTGCTGTATGTGAATTTTCTCTTCTTAGGGAGTAATCTAATGACCTGTCTTGGGAAATGACCTGGGACCCTTGTGTAATCTGTACATTATTCTTTCTAATTGGATTTCTGTAGTTATTTAACTATTGCCACTAATCAAGACCAATTTAATAAAAAGGAAAATGAGTGTTTTGCTTGGAAAAGCTGTCCAAAGATGCTTGTATTTTTCCAAAAACAGTGACAACAGCTGCTGTTATATTAGGGACATGTATAGGTTAGTGTGAGCAACTGGAAATACCAAAGGATGAAAAGCACACTGTGATGAATGGGGATTTTACCAAGCGACGTGAAAAGGACTATCTATGTTGCCTGAAGCAGCAGTGGTCCCATTGTCCTTAAAGAAACATTAATTTCACATACGTAAAAATACCTAGCACATCAAATATAAGAAATGATCAGACCAACCCCCCTTCCCACTCCCCTCTTTCTATGCATACATCAGTATCCAGGCACTCAGCTTTCCACTTTGTCCCTCCCTGGGCTTATATTCTCCTCTTACCCTTAATGTCCTGCCCATGCCACAGGTGCTCCACCTCTCCTCTTGATGCTCTCTCATATAGATCACCTTTTCTCTAGCATTCTAGCCCGTGTGCTCAGCTAGTAGAAATTGGAAGTCATGAGGATTTCATTGCATTAAGACTCAAAAATACCTTTCGGGCATTTATAATTCTGAAAAGATGCATTCTTTGGTAATGGTGTGATGTGTGTATTGCCTGTTTAAAAACCTTTGTCTTTTTTTTCTAAAAGTTATTTTTCAGTGGTGATTTGTAATTGAACGTAACAGGATCTTCTTCATTGGTGGTTTCCTTTTTAAAAACAACAGAATGTAAACTGACTTTAGATAGGAGACAACTGTGCTTTTACTTAAATTTATAGAGATCATTTCAAACTCTTAAGACCTTTTCTGTCCTCCTGTACCTTGGGCCTCTGCTCATTATCCTAAGTGTCCTCATGCAGGGGATGAATTCTTCCCATCTCTCTGCATTCTGTTTTATCAAAATTCTCTTTTTGCTAAAACTCATTGGTCATTCTCCAAAGATCATAAAAGACCAATTATTTTCTAAAAAATGTTGACTTTCTGTCTTCAGCCCAAACTCCGTGAGATTGCATGCAAAAGGAAGACGGGTCCAGAAGCACATCTGTGATCCCAATAACAAGTTATTAAGGATTTAATCTGAGCCCCCATCTTATAGAAAGATAGTCTGCAGGCTGGAGGCCGATCTTTCCAAGTTTGGCACAGAAACAAACATGGTGACGCAGCATGAAGAGTTTGGAATGATGAAAGCATGTGGGGGTAGGGTCTGAGGAACAATAAAAGAATTATGCCAAATGATTATTTGATTTAAGATCAGAATTGGATGACCCTGAGAATCCCTCTGGAGAACATACTACAGATTTTTGCTTCTCCAGAGAACGTTGAAATTTTAGATAAGGCCAGGATGTTTTTGTACACTATTTGTACTTGAAATTTTTCTTAAGTGGCTCAAGCTGTCCCATGGTCATGATACATGGTATCCATGTATGTTCCTTAAATTTGAAATAGATTAAGTGATTAAGCCCTGGTCACAGAGTATAAACTAGGATTAAAGAGGCAGAGTATTAACTGTACCTTGAAATTAGGAAAGACAACAGTGTTTACAAAGGGCGTTATTGTCCACTTGGATGAGGAGAGAGTGGACCAGTGTATTTTCATCTTCTGAGTATTTCTCAGTGGACCCATAACGGTCCCTGGCTTTCTGTTGCTCAGGATTCAATACAGACTTTTGACCATTGTCCTCAAATCTTCCTGCCAAATGGTCACACCCTACCAGTCTTGATCTGAAATAAATACACCTCCCCCTCCAAAAATCCAGTGTTCCAAGTGTACCAATCACCCCGCTCCTCACCCCCATGTTCCTTTTGCCTGTCTCCAAGTTTTTGCACGTTTGACTCGGACACATGAAAGTTTTCCTTCCACTCTCCCCAGCATGCCCTAATCTTCCTTTAAATGAGAACTGAAGACTATCTTTTAGAGAAAACCTCCCTAGATTAAATGCACATTAATCTCTTGTCCAGTGTACTGTCATTTCTAGGCCTCAGTGAAACTACATTCACGCTGATATAAATTGAATGTAGCTATATTTTGGTAAGTTTTCTCCCATTCAAAGGTGATCATAAAAATACATAAGACATCTGTTTGCAGGGGCGCCTGGGTGGCTCAATCGTTAAACGTCTGCCTTCGGCTCAGGTCATGATTCCAGGTCCTGGGATCGAGCCCCGCATCGGGCTCCTTGCTTGGTGGGAGGCCTGCTTCTCCCCCTCCCACTCACCCTGCTTGTGTTCCCTCTCTCGCTGTGTCTCTCTCTGTCAAATAAATAAATAAAATCTTAAAAAAAAAGACATCTGTTTGCATATGTACATAAAATAATGAGAAAGAGTGCTATGTAATCCAGTAGGTTATTAGTACTTAATAATTTATAGACCATCTGGTTAAATACAGCTATTCATGAAGAAGACTTTAATACCAGAGTTTCTCAACCGTGGCACTATTAACATTTTGGATAGGATAATTCTTTGCCAGGGAACAGGGCCTGTGCTGTCCTGTGCTTTGTAGGATGTTTACCGGCATCCCTGGTCTCTACCCACGAGATGCCAGGAGCACCCCTTACCTAGTCATGAGAACCAAAAATGTCTTGACACATTACCACATGTCCCCTGGGGGCAAAATCACCCCAGGTTGATAACCAGTGATTTCAACCTACCTATTGAAAGAGTCGCTTATTTTGAATATTTGTTTTTTGTTGAGCAGATGAAAAGGGAAAGACCTATTGACAAAAACCTCTGGGCTTCCTCAGAAGTTGGACTTTTCATCAAGATATGGTTGTGGAGTCTCATGAAAGATGCTAACAATGTTTGTATGTGAGCAACACTTAATCTGTGGATGTGTGAAAAGAATTATACACTCAACCTGTAAAGACTTTTACATCAGGGTTTTAAAAGTTATTTTTAGGGGTGCCTGGGTGGCTCAGTCATTAAGTGTCTGCCTTTGGCTCGGGTCATGATCCCAGGGTCCTAGGATCAAGCCCCGCGTCGGGCTCCCTGCTCAGTGGGAGGCCTGCTTCTCCCTCTCCCACTCCCTCTGCTTGTGTTCCCTCTCTCGCTGTGTCTCTCTCTGTCAAATAAATAAATAAAATATTTTTTAAAAAGTTATTTTTCTGTTGAGAATTTTATTCCCTAGTCAGGTCAGTTTTTTTGTCTTTCCGATTCATAAAATATGAGGTCCTTTATTTTAATAAGTTCTGTAGTAACTAAAATCAGGGCCTACGGTACAAATAGTGTATAAAAACATAATGGCCTTATCTAAAATTTCAACATTCTCTGGAGAAGCAACAGTCTATACTGTGTTCACCAGAGGGATTCTCAGGGTCATCCGATTCTGATGCTTAAATCAAATAATCATTTGGCATAATTCTTTTATTGTTCCTCAGACCCTACCCCACATGCTTTCATCATTCCAAATTCTTCATGCTGCTTCACCATGTTTGTTCCTGTGCCAAACTTGGAAAGTTCGGCCTCCAGCCTGCAGACTATCTTTCTATAAGATGGGGGCTCAGGTTAAATCATGGAAGCAGTATTTCAGTCTTATAAACCTGTATCTTGGCCATACATTATATAGAAACATGTGATTGATCATTTCTCTGTAAAAATAATCTTTCCCTTCAAGTTGTTAAATTGTGATACAGATATGTACAGAAGTTATTGCCTGAGTCAAGAGAAATAACTCTTCACTCCGAGGTACTGAACTGGGTAATTGAGAAGCAGGAACGAGTCTCCCTGAACATTGGCCTTCCAACCTTTGTGTATTAGCAGGGCTCCAGTGCCAAGGTTAAGCAGGTAGAATGGGGTCAGGCAGGTGGAGGGAAGACACAGTCTCCTGCCTTCCTCTCTAGGCCACCTTGGCCCCTGACCTCAGTTCTCCATCAGGGTGAGAGGACAGCAGCTGTGCATGATTATGACTGATAGCATTAAATGGCTAGAAATCCCAGTGAAATTCTTCCAGCTATAGAATGTTGCATGCTGACATCTTAAATAGAAGATTGCACATCTCACAAATAAATTCAAAATATTTTAGTCAACAAAGGCATAGAGAATAGGAAAGAGCATTAAAGGGAATAATTTGAAGATGGTAGAGTGATAGTGGTATAGGGATATGAGAGAAAAAAGCTGAGTGTTAATGGCAACAAAGCATGAGAGAGAAAGAATAACATGCATCAATTCCAGTTAGCATTCGTATATATGGTATTTTTTTTTTTAAAGAGTAAGGGGTGCTTAGTAAAAAAATGTATGGTAGAGAAATAGAACCGGGGTTCAGCTCTGTCCCTTATGACCCTGGTGACCTTGAGCAAGTTGCTTAATCTCCCTGAGGTTTTCTTCTTCATCGATAAAGTGGCTGTCTTTATCTCTGTGGTCCCAGTTCCCTACACAGTGTGAGGCATGTAATAGATGCTTAATAGATTTGTTGAATAAATGCATGACAACAAAGAAAGGTGTAGCCAGAAGAAATCTGGACGATATCTCTAGTGACTAAAGTTTCAGATAGAAACACCAATACCTGGGGTCATGAAAGCCGCTGCTTCCGGTTGAACAATATGTCTCTGGAAATGAAGTCGTTGAAGCTGTGTAAACTCCTATAAACTCATTCATTGGGTTATATTTGCTTCCTGTCTCTCTTGTTATTGTTGCAACCTGCCTTTAATTTTCTTTTTTTTTTTTTATTATGTTCAGTTAGCCAACATATAGTACATCATTAGTTTTTGATGTAGTGTTCAGTGATTCATTAGCTGCATATAACACCCGACCTTTAATTTTCATTTAAAGGTTCCCACACGTTAAACTTTATCTCTTCACTTCTTTCTGCATCACCAAGCAACTGTCAAGGGTAATTTTTCTTTTGTCTGAAGAAAAGCCCTTAGTATTCCTTTAATGCAGTCTGTCGCTTTTTGAATTCTCTAAATTTTTATGTCTGAAAATGTCTTTATTTAACTTTCAGTTTTGAAGGATATTTCATGGGATGTAGAACACTAGGTAGGAACTATTTCCTTTAAGCACTATAATATATTCCATTGTTTTTCTGTGATGTCATCTGCCAATTATTGTTCAAGATGCTATATTTTTTCTTCATCTCTGTTTTTCAGAAGTTTTAGTCTGTTAGGTAAAGGTGTGGTTTTTCCTTATGTATAGTACTTGGGATGCATGGTGTTTTTTAAAATGTAGGTCTTGATGTCTTTGCCAATTTTGGAAAATTCCTCATTATGTTTTATTCAAATATTGTTTTCACTGTGTTTTCTCTTGTCTCATTTTCTGGGCCTCTGATTGCGCATGCGTAGACCGTTCACCAGGTCCTGTAGGTCTCCTTAGCTCTTTTCTATGTGCTTCATTCTTTTGTCCTGCACATTTTCTCTGACCTATTTTCCACTCTACCATTTCTCTCTTCAGCTGTGTTTAAACTGCTGTGGAACTTTTCATTGCATTGTACTTTCCAGTTCTAGAATATACAGGAATTTTTAGTTCTCTCCTGAAAGTTTTGTTTTTTAACTTCCTGAACATATTAGCATAATCATTTTCATGTTTGTTTCTGTTGGCTCCATCAACTGAATCTCCTACAGATCAGTTTCTATTGCCTATTGTTTCTCCTGGTTTTCCGTGTCCTCTTCTTGGTGTCCACTTACGCCTGGTTATTTTCTGAGCGTCAGACAGTATGTATGAGATGTACAAAAATAGTTTGAGACACTGTATATGGCTCGTGTCTAAGCTGGGCCACTCAAGATCAAGGACTGAGCTGCTTTCAGTTTCTGTGAGGACTAGTCTGCTTCTGATTCACACTTTTTCCTAGAGTATAGCATTTCAAAATCCCAACCCAAAGTCCAGAGTCAGAGGGGTTTATCTGTATCACCTTTTAACAGACTCTGGTATCCAGTTTTTGTCCCCTTCACCCTGTGAATCTGGTGGAAGTTCTGCTCAACTTTCAGACTCTCAGCTGCCTCTTTTAATAGCTGCAGATGTCATAAGTAGAAAAGTTAACCTCCACTTCTGGTATCACACCATGGGTTTCCTTTTCTACCTGAGTCATGGTCCCATAATTCTTCCTTATTTTGGAAACTCTGCGTTGTCTTCAAATAGAATTTTTATACATTTTGCCCACCTTCTCTAGTTGTTTTCAACGGGAGGATGAGTCCAAATTATTCAGAGCATCATCACCAGAAACAGAATTTCCCCATCCCCATTGCAGCAACTTAATGACTTTGTAATATCATGTCGTGTGGTTCCTGTGTCGTTTTTGTAACCATTCCCCTGGGGTAAACATATTGGTGTTTTCTGACTTTTCAGTACACTCTGCTAAGTGTGCTTATATCTGTGCATGCTTCTCTGGTTATTTCATTTAGATTAATTTTTAAGAGGAGAACTATTGAAGCAAATATATGTACATTTTAAAGGGGTATTATAACTATTTCCAGATTGCACCATGGAAGGCTATGCCAATTTACACTTGTACCAGCTGTGCATGAAAGTGCCCATTTCTTGGCACCTCACCAAGACTGGAATATCATACTTTAATAAGCCTGGCACAACACCAAGTAGCTACCAGGTTAGGCAAAAAGAGTTGTGGCTTTTAAAGTTCTTAATAATTTGAAACTATGGGTCAAAACTCATAAAATAAATCAATAAGTAAAATAACAAGGCCTGCAGTTCAAAAAAAAAAAAAAGTAAGCAGTTCTAGGATGGGGATCTAGTATAAGAACAATTGATCCCTATGAGGGCAGGGATCATAGTAGATGAAAAGCTAATGCAGTCCTGGATCAAATTTATAGACCTTGAAGGTAGAGATCAAGGAGGATAAGGAATCTCACTGTACTCTAAATTAGGTGACTTATATCTGAAATACTACAACCATGGTTGCATTTTAAGAACCTGATCCACTTGACATGATTCCAGAATAGAGTCCCACAATGGTTATTGGTCTATAACCATATCAGGTAGAAAACAGTGGAAAGAGCAGGGTTGTGTAGTTCCTGCAAAAGATGTATTTGGGGGAGGGACTGATAACTTTGCACGACTTTGAAAATGAGGTTCTTTTTTTAATTAACATATAATGTATTATTTGTTTCAGAGGTACAGCTCTGTGATTCATCAGTCTTACACAATTCACAGTGCTCACCATAGCACATACCCTCCCCAATGTCCATCACCCAGCCACCCCATCCCTCCCAACCCCCTCCACTCCAGCAACCCTCAGTTTGTTTCCTGAGATTAAGAGTCCCTTATGGTTTGTCTCCCTCTCTGGCTTGAAAATGTAGTTCTTTTCAACAGGATATTCAAAATTAAGGAATAGGAATTTACCTGCCAAGCATTTTATTTTCAAAAATGTTTTAGCACATATTTCCTGAGGGTTCCCACAAACAGGAATGGATATGAGCCTGCTGTTCTCTTCAGCCACTGCCTTTCATGAAATCTACCTGCCAGGACTTTGAATCATTTATAGCAGACACAGTGTGTAGATGCATGATTTAACCACAGAGTGTGTGTATGTTTCCCTGTTGTTTAGTGCTTTATCACCATGGTTTCTTCTTAGCTTTTATTGTCAGATGAAAAGAGATTGGCTTGCCTTCTGTCCACTCCACATTCCATGGTTTTGTTTTGTTTTTCTTTACAGACAACACCCTTCTGGATAGGCAAAAAATAAATAAATAAATAAATAAAATACAGTACAGGTGGAATGAAGGTAGGAGCATGTGAATGTTTTTGTGGGGAGGGAGAGAGTCCCCGAGAATTATTGAGAAGGGATTCACTAACCTTTCTTTTCTTAGTAGATAGCTATGATTGACCATTTGGATGAGGTTCTTGTGAATAATTCTTTTTTTCAACAATTCCAGTAGAAGAACAAAAATAAATATGTCTTTATGTGTATTTTTGTGATGAGATGTTATGGTTTATAACGAAATGGAAACTAGATTGTAAGAACGGGCATGTTTTGCTGCATTGGAGGGCAAAAATATATTTTTAGACAAAAGAAACAGAGGTATGATCAATACGAATGACAGTGTGGTATAATCCTTATTGTCAATCCCATTACGTGTTTCCCATGTGCTAGCCCTGTCCAGCTATTGACATATAAACCATGCCATTTAATCCTCCCAGCTGGTATGATTATGATTTACAAGCAAGGAAACAAGCTCAGTGAGGCTAACTATGACTAAGTCACAGAGGTAATTAGTCATGGGTCTTGGATTTGACCTCAGGTCTTGTGATCCTAGTTTCCTTGGGGAGGTGAGGAGGTTATAATGAAAAAGTGATTTCTAGTTCAGGGGGCAGCTGTTGGTGGACTTAATTGGCCACTTCCTCTTATCTTCTACTAAACACAGATTTTCTATTTATAAAAATGAGCAGGGAAACCTTTAACTTAAACCTGATGACCATACAGCAATTTTTTACATTTCCTTATTTCCGTGCACTTACGAGTAAGATCTTGTTTTATACTTAAGAAAAATATAGACACACACAATTTTGTTTATACAGAATTTCTTCTAACTAGTAACTCACTCATCTGAAATCTTTTCTGAACTATTTTCTTTGAAATTATTACAAATAAGAGATCTTTCAGCAAGACTTCTGGTATCCCTGTATGACATTCTGTCCCTAGAAAATAAGGGGATTTTGGTTTTCCTTGGTTAAAAATCTTGTGGGTCAGTCACAAATTATTCATACCTATGTGCTACGTCTGTCTAGCTGAGTTGTCTCTTTTCCTTCTCTTTCACTTTTTGTCAGGTCAACATTACTTAGTATTAATGTCCAGTTAGGTTGATTATTTGTCTAGTTTTGCATAGTTGTTGGAAGGTTGTTGATAGGAATGTAGCCACTCTTTCCTCTTCCCATGGGACCGGGCGGGAGCCCTGTGCACTCCTGGCTGTCCTCCCAAAGGCAAAGCCGTGGCCAGCCCGTGATGGAAAACGACAGCACTGACCATGAACTTCGTTTTTCATATCCACTTGAAGGCAGCCAGTATTGTCCTGGTAGAAATCCTGCAGTTTCCACAGTGGCCCCTTTCAATGTTGCCTCATTTACACTCTTAGGGTTTAGTTTAAGATGCGCTAAGGGAGGCCCAAAGTAGGCTAAGGATTTGGTGATCATGCACGTGTGATGCTTCCAGCCTCATTCCCGGCAAGGGCTAGGTTTTCTACTTTGGTTCTAGAACAGTGTGTAACAAGGATGAATTTAAATACCTAACTCTGTCAGCACAACATCAACAACAAAATAGCCAATATATTCATTTGCTCAGCAAAATAAGATATTTTAATAAACTTGAGCTTTGTAGCAAAGGTCAAGATTGGTTAGCAGGCTAGATAGCCTATACTTAGGACATGTACATATTTGATGAAGGAATGAGTGAGCAATATTTTTTAATGTATTGATCAAGGTAATCAAACAAGCATTAGTTTCGTACTCTGTATGTTCAAGAAGGCAGCACTTGAGGCATCTTGATGGTTTCTCAGAGTTGGCTCAGGCTTCAGGGAGCTTATAGCTCTGTGAGCATAAAGCCCATGGACAGAAACAACTGTACCCCAGGCGGAATGTGGATGTATAGTCTCCAATGTAGAGAAGAGGGTTCTACCTGAGCCACTGGGGAGAGCTTGGGAGGTCAGGAGCATCTCAGGGATCCTAAGGGATGGGGCAGAGTTCAGGAAGTAGAGGGGAAGGCAAGAAAAGAAAAGGCGTGCTCATCCAGTCCTTCTGTGCATTCTCACGATCATCCTATTTCTGCCCTCATCCTATCTAACTTTAACCCAGAGATTCCAGTGAACTCGAAGGCCACCAGGGGCCAGGCAGATGTTATGAACGAATGAGGCCGGCCAGGCATAGGATGGTAGATTACCTATGCCCTGGGGCCTCCGTGGACCGACACACTAGGGTATGGTGGGTCTGGGAGAACTGGCAGCTTCTGCTTGGTTTTAGCCAATTGTCGCCACTTGATGTGCAAGCCCAGGGTTGCCATTTGCCCCCTGTTTTTCCCCTCTGAGAAGCTTCCTGTCCAGATTTGTCAGTGAATTCTCCTGTTAGATGTTAGGAACTAAATCAAATTGACAACGCTGGGTGCACGCATTTGGGGCCAAACCATCGATAGTTGCAGGCTGAGGGGACCTCATGAGTTGCTGCCCCATCAAACCACACTTTTCTGGCACAGTGGTGTGGAAAACGTGGTGCCCACGTGGGCAGAACCCTCATCACCTGGGCACTTGCGAGAATCGCAAATGCCTGGGCTTCATCCCAGATCTGCTGATGGGCCCTACAGTCGGTTTCAATAAGCCCTCCAGGTGGTTTTGGTGCTCACTCAGGTTCGAGAATTTTTTTTTTTAGCCTTCTTATTGGCTGGACAAAAATATCAAGAAAAGAATAATACTTTATGATACGTAAAATTATATGAAGTTCTGATTTTAGTTTCCATAAATAAGGTTTTACTGGCACATAGCCACGCTTGTTCATTTACCTTTTGTTTCTGGCTGTGGGTGCACTGCCGCAGCAGAGTCAAAGCATTGTGGCAGGGACTGTAAGGCCCACCGAGCTTGAAGTCTTTATTTATAATACGGATTCTTTATTATCTCGCCCTTTACAGAAAATGTTTGGCAACCTGCTCTGGCACAGTGAGCAGGGGTGGAGGGAGAGTGGGCAGACTCAGGAGTCAGGGATGCTGAGGACCCAGGATGTCGTGCTCAGGGTGGAGGAGAGAAGTGTAATTGAGCCCTGCAGTCATGGAGCAGCCCGAGAACAATGTGGACCGCGGGCTGTTGAGAGAGTGACCAGAGCAGAGCTGGGTGGGGACCACACAGCAGGCGCAGAGCTGCAGAGGTGCGTGGGGGGAGGGGAGGAGAGGGTCAGAGCTGGGCCACTAGTTGAACGAATGACCGGGAGGAAGGAAGGAGTCAGAGGGTGGTATGCATGTGGCCTTTTGAGGATGATGATGACGACAGGGACGAGAAGCGGTGGGGGTCACAGTATGAGGAATGCACTTGGGGGAGTGCACTTGGCAGGGGAGAGGTGAGACGTGAGTGGGTTTTAACCTGCACATTAGAGTTGCTGGCAAGACCTTCACTGGACATGGCTTGTGGGGCCTTTGCAACAAACACATCTGGGCTTAAGAGAGAGGTCGGAGCTAGGGATTTGGAATCGGGACTCTTCAAGGTAGAGGACAAAGTTGGCCATAAGTGTCACTGGATTTATGACTGGTCGGTTTCACTAATATTTTAACAGGAAGAGAGTTGGACTTAAATTTTCCTTCAGCAAAGCGTACCAGTTGAGGACCTCTTTGTCCCAGAATGGAGCTAGGTTGAAGATAGAAAACTGTATGCTCCAGAGATGTTAAGTCCTGCTGACCCAGGGAAGGGAGGTTCGCGTGGTGGCGCCCAGAGGCCCCTGGAGTGCCTGGCTTGCTCTTCTTGAGTCTCGGTTGCCCAGCTGGACCATCCCTACCCACAGCCGGTACTCTGCTGTCCTCCTGACTGGGAGGACTTTCTGCTGCTCCTGTTTCCTCCTGATTCTGAGGCCCAAACACCCCAAGAACCAGTGTGACAGGCGAGCAATAGGGAAAGCTGGTGAGAGTCACACTCCAATTTTTGTCTGAAGTTGTGAAATGCGAATTCTCCTAGATCTCTGCGTGGCTTCTAGCGTGAGTTTTCATGGAGCACTTAGAGCGTGTTTTATTTAAAAAAAAAAAAAATTAGCAATTAGCTGTAATTCTGTTTGTAATAGAAAAACTTGTTTGCGCTGGGCTTTCATTAGTACACAGTGACTTGGCAGTGCCTCTGATCGATAGCAGGATTACTTTTTAAAGGGCTTATTATATTCTGTTAATGTTTATTTGAAAGAGATTACAGCGATGCTTTATAAATGGGCCTCAGTCAACATATGAATGGGATAGTCTCCCTGGAAGACAGCTTGCATGCAAACAAACTAGCAACTTAAGCTATGAACTCCCTCTGACTGACAGTTTTGAAATGGTGTTGCAGAAAAATATGGTACATGAATGTTTCCAGACATCAAATTAGTTAGATAAATGAACTTTGAATTGAAAACCAAGCTTTCCAGTTAATAAACACAGTGCATGTTATTTTATGGCTGTGTCTTTCAAGACGAGACAAGTCATTCCGAAAAGCAATGCTCTGTGCTTTCTAATATTATGTCCCTGATATCAGTAAGTAAATCTTAGAAAGTACTTCCTTTAGAATATTTCACATCAAAATGAAGGGCATCCACTGTCTTTTGCGGTATCCCCGTGGGTCTTGCAGAATCTTCCATCCCTTCTATGGTACTGATGGTACAGGTATAAGATCTTCCCATATGGAACTGGCACGGTACCTGGCTCATAACTAGGCCCCCAATTAATGACTGTATAATATTTCTTTTTGAAAACTTGTTAACTTAAAAAACCTTGTTTAGGGCACCTACGTGGCTCAGTCAGTTAAATGTCAGCCTTCATCTCAGGTCATGATCCCGGGGTCCTGGGATCGAGCCTCACGTCGGGCTCCTTGCTAAGCGGGGAGCCTGCTTCTCCCTCTCCCACTCCTCCTGCTTGTGCGTGCTCTCTCTCTGTCAAAAAAAAAAAAAAAAAAAAAACCCACCAAAAAAACCTTATTTAGATCTAAATACAAAAGACATAAAAGAGTTGCGCTTTGGGTAAATGCAATAAATAATAAGTGATGGGGCATTTGTCACAGTCTCTCTGTGAAGAAGTCTCACTCGTTTTTGGATTTCTAGAAGACACGTGCATTTTCAGTTTATCACACGGGATGGTTTCCCAACAGACATTTCCCATTGGAGTCTCATAGCAGTCTCTCCTGACTGTGTCAGTTTCCTGTTGCTGCTGTGACAAACGACCGCAGCTTAAGTGGCTCAGAACAACACCCACTGACTAGCTCTCAGTTCTGAAGATGAGAAGTCCGGCGGCTCGGTTGTGTTCTCTGCTTCAGATCTCACCAGGCTAACATCAAGGTGTTCGCAGGACTGCTGTTTTTGGTGGAGGCGTTAGGGGAGGATCTGTTTCTGACTCATTTGAGATGTTGACAGAATCCTGCTGTTCGAGGGCGTCGGGCCGGGTCCTGGCATTCTTGCTGGCTGTGAGCTGATGGCCATCCCTAGCTTCTGGAGGCCACTGTGTGTTGCATCTCTCTGACCCCAGCAATGAAAGGTTCTGCGCTTTTAAGGAGCCTCACCGTTTACGTTGGGTCCATCCGCATAATCCAGGATAACCTTCCTCTTCCAAAGTCCTGTCCTTAGTCACATGAGTAAAGTCCCCTTTTCCAACTAAGGTAACATGTTTGCAGGTTCCAGGGTTGAGGACGTCTTTGAGGCCCCATTATTCTGCTGACCCACGCTGAGAGACAGAAACAGTACGGTTATCCCTGTTTTCCCTGTGAGGAAACTGAGGCCCAGCAGAGTGGTCAAAGGTGAATTTCAGCAGCCTGACTTCGCCATCATGTCACCACAGGGCCTCATCCGCAGAGCTACCATGTCACCACCCGGTCTTGCTCCCAGGCCTCCATGTCACCACGTATCCAGGGAATGGTCCCCACGCCTGGGATAGTTAATAACCAGTAAGTTATTACCAGCAAACAAGTCTTCCTCAAGTCCGTCCGACCCTGACTTTGCTCAGCACCCGCCCTCACCTTGACATGGCTCTGATTTCTGATTCTTCCTACCCGCGCCCTGTCAGTCTGCCCTATATTTCACATTGATTTATACAACATCACATGCCCTTCTGCCTCCCGCTCTGTCCGCCTCTTCCCTGATTTGGATTCTTTATCATTAAGGTCCAAAGAAACTGAGCAGGAGGAGCAAGAGGGTGTTAGGAACTAGACATTTTTATCAGTCCCAAGTATAAATGTAAAGAATTCAGCTTCCAGCAAGTGCTACCCACCCTCTTTAGAGGAACGGAATGCGAGTCATAGTCAAAGGACCAGTTCCATAGTCAAAGTCCCAGTGTAAAGGGATCCTCTGTCTGGCCACTTGGGTCCACGAGGGACATCAGCCTCCAGGGGCGAGGCAGGCAGTCCATTAGGGTCAGAGGAACAGACCATAGGCTTCTGTTTGGGGACAGCTCCACCTGGGCAGGAGAGTCCAGATGTCCCTTTCATACCTTCTGACTTGACGTTTATGGCTTTGGGGTTTCTTCACTACCCCTCAGACCGCGTTCCTTCTGCCACCTCTGACAGCCTCTGTACCTGTTTCCCCCATCCCACAGATGTTTCTAGGTGCTCCTGTTCTGGGTGTTGGGAACAGAATGTGGAACAAGACCAAAAAAAATCCCCTCCCCCTGCAAAGTTTCTGTTTTGCTAGGAGATACCCAGTCAACAAGTGAAATAAACACACCAATAAATGATCACAAATGAGGAATCTACGAAGCGTGGGAACTGGGCGTGCAAGAGCAGAGCCCCACTAAGATGGCCCCTGCTTCTCTGAGGCAGCAGTATCCGGCCTGAGACCTGGCACTGGAGCCCAGAGAGGACCTCCATGCAGAGGGTCAGCAGGTGGAGAGGCCTGGAAGTGGGTTAGAGCCTGGCCAGCTCAATGGTGTGCTGGAAGCCTGGTGAGCAGACACCAG
The DNA here is from genome assembly GCF_003265705.2 of Callorhinus ursinus. Classification (NCBI taxonomy): domain Eukaryota; kingdom Metazoa; phylum Chordata; class Mammalia; order Carnivora; family Otariidae; genus Callorhinus; species Callorhinus ursinus. The sequence goes on from NW_027397120.1 coordinate 6,422,466, forward strand.
ACCCTTCATGGTATGAAGGCCATGGTTTTATTCTAAGTACAGTGGGCCACCGTTGACAGGTTTTAAGAGAGAGCATTGTCTGGGGCACCTGGGTGGCTCAGTTGGTTGAGCAACTGCTTTCAGCCCAGGTCATGATCCTGGAGTCCCAGGATCGAGTCCCACATCGGGCTCCCTGCTCAGTGGGGAGTCTGCTTCTTCCTCCGACCCTCCCCTTTCTCATGCTCTCTCTCTCTCTGAGATAAATAAATAAAATATTTTAAAAAAGAGAGAGAGAGAGAGCATTGTCACTGGGCTAGCTTTGATGGAGAGCTAGCATTGATTTGATTTTCCCCAACTTCCTCTTTGGAATGGATGGAGGGGCTGTAAAATAAGAAATGAATTTTAGATGTGTTAAGTTTGAGAAACCTGCATTGTAGTGTTTTCCAGATTGCTTCCTGTTAAGTCATGTTGTCACTGTCTTCTTACAAACCAGCAGTGAGCTCCAGGAGGGGGCAGATGACCGTGTCTGCTTCAGAATCAGCCATTATCCTCAGCCAGAGAGCACAGTGCACGGGGGACTACGAACCCTTGGCATACAGAGGCACAGTGGGTGACTGGCAACATTTCAGTGAATCAGTAAGCATTTTAAGATGTTTGGGCTATAGCTACAGTTATCTAAAATGAAAATCAAAAATGTCTGCTGCAAATTTAAGCATTAGTGATCACCCTAGCAGCCACAGGATACAGAACTTGAACTACGAGCATCACGCCATGCCAGTGGCAGTGAGGTGGTGAGTTTTGTTGTGGGAAGGGAGAAGCAGGCTGAAAATCTGTAAACCCGTCATGTCACACACGTACCTTAAGGAGAGTCTGTACTAAAAATAATCCAACATTTTAACCCACAGAAACCTTAAAAATGACATTACCTATATTTCAAAAGCAGTTTTTACCTGAGATTAATATATGCCCTTCTGCATCTTTTGACAAGGTGTTTGCTAAGGTCAGTTTCCATCAGAACAAAAATGATCGATGACTCCTGAATAAACATTATCATCATTTATGTAATAAGTAAAAGGCCCCGAGCCAGGGACACCCCATTATGATACTGCAATGCCTTCACTCCTTCCTGTGCTATCCTGCAGTTAATTCAATTTTGCCCTCTCTCAATTCTGCGGTGTGCGTATCTTCCCCCCTCTGGAACTAGCCCACTAATATTAAAGTGGTAATCAAGATTGCCTCTAAATATTCATAGCAATAAATGACTCCCTTGTGCCCCATGAATGCCAAGGCTGTAGTCTGAAGCATTTATTTAGTGCTGGAAAGGGATCTCGTTATTTCAGAGTCCCTCAAATGCAGTATTTTAATATTGTTGTTCTGCTTGAAAAATTAGATCCCTCTGAGCTTCCAGTGTCAACAGTTGAGACGAGTGAGTATGGGTCAGAACTGACCATCATCTTTGAAAGGGTAATGGAGAAGCCAGGATGGGAGTGGACTCGGCTACTTACCCTACATCGTATTTTCTTTCCTGTAATTCCCTTCCTTCTGGTGGCTCACGGCCACCTTATTTCAACTTCATGATCTGGTTCAGAACTTTTCTAAGTTGCCGAAAATTGGCTGTTTTTTTAAGGACATGGAAACACCAAGGAGATGATGCTGTGTATCATTTCATCCATCTGAGAAGAAGCAGTCGGAGGCATCCCTGCATCCATGAAAAGTTACATGTATTGACTAGAGATATTTTGTAGCCACCATGGGTGAAATAATTTAAATTCAAGTTTGGGGGAGCTCCCAATTGCACAGATTAAAGAAAGGCAACACAACGTGGAAGAAACCCTAGCTAATTAATAAATCACTTTTAATCATCTGTTCATACTTCGAGTTAAGTAGAATGTGCTGGACAGATGCCCTGTGGTTGATCTCAGAGGGAGGGCAGGGCAATTGAGGGTCCGGGAGATGGGCGGTGGGGTCCTGGCTGGAGCCTTACTTTGCAGAACTGTCTGAGCACACCATCTGGGGGAGCCTGCCCACATAGTTTCCATGAGGAATTTACAAGAGGAGGGGCCTCAGAAGAAACCAACCCTGCTGACACCTTGATCTGGGACTTCTAGCTTCCAGAAGTATGCAAAAATAAATTTCTATTGGTTAAGCTACCCAGCCTGTGGTATTTGGTTATGGCAGCCTTAGGAAACTAATACAAGGGACTTCTAAGATTCTGGTAATATTTTTATTTTTCAGCTGAGTGGTAGGTACGCTAATAATTATTATTTTTAAAATTGTAGTGGGGCGCCTGGGTGGCTCAGTCAGTTAAGCACCCAACTTTTGATTTTAGCTCAGGTCATAATCTCAGGGTCATGAGATTGAGCCCTACATTGTTGGGCTCCGTGTTCAGTGAAGAGTTTGTTTGAGATGCTCTCTTTCTCCCTTTGCCCCTCCCCCCAGTAATAAATAAATAAAATAAATCTTTTAAAAAACCAAAAATAAAATTGTAGTGATACATTTTGTATACTCTTCTTTGGGTATGCTTTTGCCAATTAAAAAAGTGGAATTATGATGATGCCAAAACATTGCTGGCCTATTGATTAGCATTGAATTGATTCAGCAAATGCAGTTCTTTAAGCATTCAATAAAAGACACAGTTCCATTAAGGTAATCAATATATCATTTTTAAGAAAAGGAATGCTGTATATAACCAGCACTAGTTCATTATCTCCAGTGTATAAGAATCAAAAGAAAATGGAATGGATACATGCTTTTAAACCTAGCAATCTAAGGCGATTAGTGGTTTTGAATGAAAATAGCTCTCTGTTCTTTTTCCCATTGATTTCTCCTGTACCATTAAATCCCAACTAAAATATACAGATAAAATCTTTTTTGCCTCCCTAGGGGAAAATGTATTCATTTGAAAGATGTTGACATTGGAATGTTATAACAGGTCCTGTAGGGACTTCCTGTGGAATTAGTACAAATGGTAATGTTTAAACTAGCTAAACGCGGAGGTGGGGGGAGGGGTACTGCAAATATTTTATTTTTATTCACAAATATAATATTGTCAGGATTCATCTTTAAAATGTGATACAGGTTTCAATATCTTAGGCAAAGACAATTTGTAATTAAAGTAAGTTATTTACACATACACATATAAAAATTCAAATATACATACATATACATATATTGGGCACATCTTGACAAAATATTGAGACATATTTTTGTTCTAATGTTTTATTGTAAACTTAATAATCCCATTTTTCTAAGAAATCATTAATAAGTACAAGTTGCAAGCCATGGAGAGAACATCCTATGCGTATTTGTAATTAAATCTCAATGTCAGAAAATATAGGTAATTTAGGCAAAAGTCCCTGTGACAGACTCAAAAGCAAATCCACAACTTATAAGCACTTTTACGCGCTATATTAAAATTTAAAGACATAATGTGTGTTTAATGTTGCATAGGACGGGAAGAGTAATATTAATTTTAAAAGTTTAGCACTCAGAAACCCGTAAAATTCTTATAAACATCAGATAGTGTCAAAATATGTCAATTACAGTGTGTGGCTTCTACAAGATTCTGGATGTTTGTGTCATCATTTGCTAGAATGAGTCTATATAAAACAAGATCTGTTTAAAATCAGAAAATATAGGTAAGCATTTCATTTATATGGAAATTTACCAGTTTAACTCTCAAGCTTAAGTAACTCCTTTAAAAATAATATCACTCATCAATTAAAATTGAGAAGAGCTTTCTTAATGTGCACTTAAAAAACCACTTGGGTTTGCACCTAATTATATCCCCTGAAGGCACCAATATTTAAAATAGTCTATTACTCAGGCAGCAATTGGATGATGCAAATTTTAGGTCTTTTTTTTTTTTTTTAAAAATTTTATTTATTTATTTGAGATAGAGAGAGGGAGAAAGAGCATGAATGGGAAGCAGAGGGAGAAGCAGGCTCCGCACGAACAGGGAGCCCGATGCAGAGCTCAGTCCCAGGACCCCGGGATCGTGACCTGAGCCGAAGGGAGACACTCAACCGACTGAGCCACCCAGGTGCCCTGCAAATTTTAGATCTTTATTATTGACTCAGAGATGCTCAATGAAGATGGAAATGTCTGAACTTTCTGTGAAGATAGGAACGTTGTCGCTCTGCTCTGTCCAGTGGGGGCTGCGACCAGCCACATCTTGCTATTGAGTCTGAAATGTGTCCAGTGAGACTGATAAACTGATTTTTACATTTTATTTCAATTAACTTAAATGTAAATTCATATGTGGCTAATGCCTACCATATTCAACATCAGAAACTACCCAGATGTGCAAAGGGCAGCACTGATGCTGTCCCAGTCCCATTGTACGAGTGCATGCACGTTTTAACCTTTTCCCAAAACTCATGTGACCTTCTGTTGTTAGGGTTTTTGTTTAAATTTGTTTCATTTGAACTAATGTTGGATGTTGGAGCTTATACTCCCTCTTCTCTTATAACATAGTAACATGTAGTTAGTTGATCCATAGCATAGATGAAATGCTATGTTATAAGAAAAGTCCCTTGAACTCTGGAGTTATGATAGTGCCTCTTCACACCAGAAGTTCTTCCTTCCACAAGGAGGGAAAGGATGGGAGACTGGAAGAAAGCCTGCCTGGGAAGAGGGGCACGTGATGAGACAGAGGAGCAAGGTGAGGTTTCCTTGACTTACTGACGTTAAAGCTGGTACTGAGTGCAGGACCTGGAGGGAAAGCATGCCAGGCAGAGGGAACAGCATGCAAAGATCAGCACTACAGAGGAGCTCATTGTGTTTGAGCCGCCGGTGAGGCCCGTGTGAGTGAGGACGAGAGCCATACGGGCAGCGGTGGGCACATTAAAGAGGTGGCATCTTATCGTGGGACACCAGTGCAGCAAGCTCATTAGAATCGGAGTTGGGTTGATGAGGAGGTGTTTTTGAAGATAAAGCTTCTGCTGCCATTGGAGAATGAATGGGAGGAAAGCAAAGGTAGATATGGAGGGACCCAGGTTAGGAGGGCCTTGCGGTAATCCCAATGAGAGGTGGAGGGGTTTAAGACGTAACAGGAGCTGTATTTTGGAGAGCAGCCCTGCAAGACCTTTTCGTGGATTAAGAGGAGTTGGAGAGGGAGAAAGTTTGGGGCAGGACTTCACATTTCTGACGTGAGCAGCTGGGGAAGTGAAGGTGCTATTTATGGAGACAGGGAAACTGAGGGAGGAATTCACTGTGGGAGGTGGGGGTAGTCAAGAAGGATCTCAAGGGTATGTGGCCAAAGGAAAGGGGTCCAGGCCACATTCATGTCATCCCAGAGGGTGGTGCATCCTCCAGACTCTGATCCTCATTCACCTGGTCGCCTCTACTTGGGATATCTCAGAATGGTCCCAAGAAGAAAATGTGTTTTTCTCTCCCTCTGTTGAATATGCATTCAGAACATTCAAATGTTGGCAAGTCAACGTGAAATGTGTTTCAGCTGATTTCTCGTATTTATCTTTCAGAATCATCCAGAAGTGTTGAATTTTCAAATGCAACTGGAAAGCAAAGAACTGATCGTACATCTGGAAAGAAACGAGTAAGTCACGTTAATTCTTGTGTACTGTGCCATGGGAGAAAGTTAGGAGCTGTGGGTTCAAAGTGCTGTGTAATTTACGTTGGCATTTAGAGAAACAGAATGAAATGCGCGGATTCATAATCCCAATTTGGATCTGAGGCTGGAATTAACTTGAAAAAATGAAGTGGAAAAATGAAGAATTTTATCACTCTAAAAAAAAGCTTTGTAAATCAGCAGGTTTTTCTCATAGTTCTGATGTTTCTCTTTTTCAGAGCCTGATTTGTCAAGGATAGAATTTAAGCATCTTCTGTTCAAGTAATAGCGTTCCATAATTAGTTGACTTTTCACAATTCCTGGCTTATATAAGGAGAAATAGCTTCAAATGAATAGAACCTCTATTTTTTCCCTGAGAAATACCAAGGGTTTATTTATCTTTCAGAGCTTGTCTCCAGTGGCACAAAGTATTTATTTTATCTTTTTATTTAAAAATTTGACCTTTTTTTGCAAAACTATCTACATTTCCAAAAATGGTATTATTATTTTTTTTTCCTGGAGCAGATGGATATTATTACGTATTTTGTATGACTTCCCAGTAGAAAACTGTCTGCTTCAAGGCATAAGTTAACACAAGCTCTGTTCTTGTCATCCTTTATGCCCTGGCAGCCTGCTGGGTTCCTTAGATCTGGAGGACGCCATGCTATTCTATTTGACTAGTACCAGGAAAGATCTGCGTGCTCATAATAAGTAATCTGTATTTAAAGATGTAAATGAAATTAACCATGTCCTGCTTGATTCGAAAAAGGAGTTTCTATCCTCTAGATAGATAAAACTTCTAGAAGTTTCTATCTTCAGAACCACTGGTGCCTATTCCTCACCATCAGTGAAATGCAGACTTTTTGCTGACATGATCATGTAGATAAGAGGGCTTCACTGGGCTGAGCTCTGCCAGAGACGGGTGTCACGAAATCTGATTCTGTCTCCATGTGAACAGATCAGATCACTTACGGTATCAGTGCTTTGATCTGAGGGTCACAAGCACGTCAGATCAATGGGATCGCCATGGCCAGTTCTCCCGTTCCCATCCCGTATCTAATACCATGGCCAACGGCAATTTAAAAAAACAGATCCATGTAAATACATACATTTAAAAAAATAAATATGCTTAACATGAATATAGGTAAAATAGGATAGCAACCTGCCTTTTAATATATCTGGTATGTTTACTCCTTACCATTAAATGGATTAAAAGCGTGTGTAAGCAATAAATGATGTTTTTAGCCTTCCTCATGACTTGATGGTCTTAAAGTAGAGGTTCGGGCACGTGTCTTGAATGAACAGGGAGCTGAACAGAAACCTCTCTGTTGCCTTTGATATGTCTCTCTTAGCCAAGTAAATATGTTCACGCACTTTTTCTTTTTTCATGTGAGAATATGGTGGGACATTTTAATTTTTGTAAATTGCTGTTTGTATGTGGTTTTGAAATATCTCAACAGCTGAAACTGTTATTCCTGGTATACCTGGAACACCAGGAACGGGTATTCCCTGGAAGCTCGAAAGAGAATAGGGCTCCTGGTGGAGATGCATGGCCTTTATGAGGTTTTAGGATTGCTGCTGGATTTGGGCAACCGCTCCTTTCGTCCGAGTGTTGGGGGATGTGGTGAACACCAGGAGTGGTGCCAACTCCAGACCTGTGGATGGTGGTAGGACGGCAGGTAGAGGGACAGAAAGCAACTTAATAAAAACCTTAATCTATTTGTTTTTACTCTAAAAGTAATACATGTCCAATGCAGAAAATTGTAGGGGAACAAAAGATCAAAGGGCCAAAAGAAAATACTTCTGTTACCAAACACAGCCCTGATGAATATTTTAGTGATTGTCCAAAGACATGTTTCCCTTATAAATAAGCTTTGCTTGTTTTGTCTTCCTAGTGGATGTTGTGGTCTGTGCGCAATTTGGTAACTTGCTTCATTTAGCTTTATAATGGACATGCTTTTCCATATAGAACTACAGCTCTTGGCACCCTTCTGGTTCTCTGAGTCCCTGAATTGACTCAATATCCTCATTCGTGGTTCTTTTTGAAAATGGTTTCCTGTCTACTAAGGCAGGTAGTATAATACACAGTGACTATTTGACAATGGCTAATTTGTATAAAAGATCATTTAAAAAGCTTCCTTAATTTGCTCACTTCTAATTCTGGGCCTTTCACAAAATACTCTCAAAATTAAAAAAGTTGAAAACATAAAACTATCTCTTCTTGATTTGTATGTCTCTTCCCAACCTCACTGTCAACCTACATGTTAGAAATTATATGGAGAGTGTTTGATATGATCCTATGACATTCTGTGGCTTTATTTTAATTATACTACTTATGCCAGTTGTAGAGATTCTGCCCTGCTAAAAATAACATTTTCATAATTAGAACATGCCAATATTACTATTTTAATGTTGCATTCCCCCCAAATACTTCAGCATAATATTTTGTTGAAAAAAAATTACCTGTTTCATATGAACTTCACCTTTGAGACCGTGAATACCAAAAATCTGTAATTTTATGGGTAGAATAAAATGCTTGTATGCTTCCAGCTCTTGATGCTGCCGGACACAAAATATAATCCATTGTCCAGTAGAAAGTAGAATTTTTAATTCTTATAGCCTTTGGCCCAATAGATCCAATTAGAGAATTTATCCAAATTAAGCTCTAAGAACTCAAATGTTCAAGCAAGATAAATGTGAATATTTAACCAGCACAGTAGAGAGCCTGGCCAACCAGAACTTACAGGCCAACCTGTAAGTGCCCTGCATCGTGCCTATAGGCTGCGAATCAGCCCTGTGTTCAGGGATGTTCACTGTAGAATATTTTACCTAAATCAATACGAGACTGATTAAATTATGACTTAGCCACAAAATAGAGCTCTATGTTAGCAATTAAAGGCAATAATGGGGATCTTCATTGTTGTAAAAAGCATTCATGATGTAATCAATGTAAACAGCATGTTAGATAGTATTTTACACGGTATTCAGTTTTGATTTTAAAATTATACACATGTGCATGTATCTCTGACTAGTAAGATTATGGAAGACATTTACTTCATTCATGTTTTGCAGCAAGAAAACATTACTATCAAAAACTAATGATGTACTGTATGATGACTAACATAACATAATAAAAGAAAATATTACTATTAAAATTAAGAAAACTTTTTACGCTGAAGGAAAAAGAAATCCGTAAAAACTTAAAAATGGTTGAAAAGAAGGATATTGGAGTATTTATTATTAATAAAAAGGAAATGTGTTTTAGAAGGACCTCCAGCAACTTTCAAAGGGCTAAGAAGCTCTGCCCATTGAATACTGGGTCTTTAAATATCCATAAATCTGTTTTAATTAAAAACCTGCTTGGAAATCATAACCAAAATAAATGTAGCCTCAGTTCCTTCAATCATAAGAGCCATAATCCAAAGCTAATGCTAAAAGAGGGTCACCTAATTAACCCTGCTCAGAAACTTATCACATACACCAATTCTCCATGAAATGGGATGGAATTTGTATTAAATAGTTGTTTCAGCGAATCTCTTCTATTTGCCTCCTAGCATCCCTAATTTGTGCAAAGATCGGATGCTGTTCACTTAAAATCTGTGTTTGTATAGCCATAATTGAATGTTTAAAGAGTCTCAAAGCTTCCCTGGAGAAGCATTTTTTACAGTGTTGCTGTCTGCCTACGGAACTGCAGGGACTGCTTTATGACTTCCATAACTCTCCTGGGTCCCTGTGGGCTCTCAGGCCATCCCTCAAACAGGTGCTCTGTGCAACTGCATCTTTGATCAAAATGCTTTATTAGACAGGCTGGCCAGCTTAGACATCCGTTTTTCCAGTTTAGGATAATTAGAGGTGATGGCAGTAGATCACACTCCCCGCATCTCTCAAACCTACCGAGCTTTCTGTTTTTAAGCCTTGGCCCTTCACTGACAGAAGGCAGGTGCCGGGGTAAGTCCATGGCCTGCTCAATTTATTTTTGCCGGGTCTCTGCGCTGGAAGAACTCTAGCATTGGCTTTAATTCCGTCTGGAATAACTCCAGACATCTCCGAAGGGGCAAATCTAATTAATATTCACTCAGACAGTAGCAGAAAGGACATTTTAAGTTGGTCGGACATGGGTGTAAATATCTGGGAAGGTGTTTATATGACGACATCTCTCAGAGTGTCATGATGTGGGAGGGAGAAATGTAGCTGGTGCAGAGATCCTTTGGATTGGTTAGTAGTTGTCCAAATAACTACCCAGAGGATATGAATCTATTGTTCGTGTTGACCCAAACTGTGCTGGACAGCTGGATTGAGATGCAGTCAGTGGTCCTAGGGTTGTGTACAAGGCCTTGGCATGGCCCACAATTTCCAGAGCCATCCTTATGAAGACATAAAAGGTGCATCGATCACACTTCTTGGCAATGCAAAGCTGGAGGCGGTAACTGCTCTGCATTGCAGGATCTGGATTATAGAGATATCAGCAGTCTGGATCAGTGGGCCAAAACTAACAAGATGGGATTTAATGGGGATAAATGTAAAGTCCTATGCTTGGGTTAACAGAAAATAAACGTTGTAGGTTCAGAAGGATATTTCCTCGTAGTTCTCATGAATGGGACCCACAAACTCAACGTGAGCCCCTGAGGCAGGGTGGCTGCTAAGGTGACTGCCACCAGCGTGTGTGCATGGGTGCCCATGGCCCTAAACCGGAGTGGCTGTTGTCCTGCTGTGCAGTGACCTTGTTGGGCTATATCCAGAACCCTCCCCCTGTGCTGCTCCACACATGGTTTTGGAGAGGTGCTTGCCACAGTTCTCATTCCCACCGTTGGACTTCCCTTCCCTCTCCCACCAACCAGAGATGTCCTTAAGGCCAGGGCCAGGGTCTCAACTTGCCCTCCACCCACTTCCATGGGGTCTGGCTGGTGGTAGGCACTCAGTGACTCAATGAGCACTTACCATATGAGTGAATGAAGGAACGTGGACAGGCTGGACCAAGCCAGAAGTGAGTCACCAGGAGGTTGAAGGTCTGTCTTGGGTGGTGTAAGACACTAATTATTCAAGGAGAAAACTTCGGGAAAAGACACAGGGTTTGGAATCAAGAAACAAGGCTTTGAAACCCAGCTTTGCTTCCAACAATAAGCTGCTTACATTCTCTGTTTTCTCGTTTGCAAGAAGGAATAAAAGTCTGTGTATCGTGAGTGCTGAAAGATCAGAGCTGCTGTTGTTTTTGATAATCAGATTTGAATGACTCAGGGCCCTATTCCTGTGGACCCAGTGATATTTGTTATTTCACCTAAGTGTACCCTTGGCTTCACTGAAACTATGTCCTGTTTCAAACTTCCTAAATTAGTGGAGATCAGATTATGCCTAATCTTTGCCCATGAGTCTTGAAGATGGCCAAAGAGCCCAATTCTGACAAGAGCCGGAAAGGATTAGCTAAGCCTTTGGGTTCCTGTTGCTGTAATAGTCTTAATTTCACAATATTGACATCTTCAGGGATTAAAAATTTTTAAGTTTTTGTGTATAGAGTGCTATTTTTTTTCCATTTCTACTCTTGCAGAGGAAGTCCAGCCTGCCCGTTAGACCCTCCAGCTTTAATCCATCAAGTGGTTCTAATTATTGACTGAACTAGCAAGGACAAAACCACATCTCCGAAATTCTACTCTAGTCCATGGTTTTGTCTCTCAGCTTCCCTTCCATGATCCACAAATCTTTATTAATTCAAATGATTAGTAATAATTCTTTAGTCTTTATTCACTTAGTCATTTGTTCACACATATTTATTTAATAGCAGATACTTGTGGTTGGCACTGGAGATACAGAAAAAAGGTCAAGTCCTTGTCCTCTTGGAGGTCAGTCAAGGACGTCAGGGCTAAACGGGCCATCGCAAAACTATAATAAAAGACAGTGGGGCTAAGAGCTGAGGAAGACAAGTATGAGACCCAGTCTGGCCCAGGAAAGGAAGCTGTGTGACAAAGCATTTGAGCCACCCGTGAATCAGAGAGAGCCAGTTAAAGAAGGGCAGAGGGTAGAGGTTTCCCAGAGAAGGAGGAGCAGGCATAAGAGTCCTGGGAGGGGGAAGGAGCTTTGAAGTGTTTCAAACACTAAGAAAGTCGGTGTGCTAGTGGGCAAGAGGGGGGTAGTAGGAGAGAAGTGGAAGCCAGCCCATACGGGACCTCATGCTCCATGGTAAGGACCTAAGTATTTTCTCATAGGGACCACGGTACCCAGTGGGAGCAAGACCTGTAAGCAGGGCAATGACATGATAAAATTTAGTTTTTAAAATAACATTCTGGCTACATGTGAAGATGAGATTGGGGGTGGTGAAGAGTGGGTGGGATAAGAGGCTATCGCTGGTGAACAGGGAAGAGCTAGTAATGGCCCCAAGCAATGGAGAATCCACAGAAAGGAATAGATGAGAGATGGTGGGGGGGGGGGGGGGAACGGGCAGAAACTGATGAGCGTTTGAATGTGTGGGGTAATGGAAAGGATCATTTTTATACATGAAATGCTAGAAGATTGATGATCTTTGATCAGAATAGAAAAACCCTAACAAAGGACCAAGAACTTGCCCTTTGAGCAAGGGTTGGGGACACCAAGACATAGATTGTAGTGGGCATGGTCCTCAGAGCCTTGCAGGAGGGTCAACTTTTGGGCCTAACAGAATCCACTCAGAAGGGGACCTGTGGAAGGTTATCATGTGGGACTGGGCATGACATTTCTTTGGGATCTGTGGGTATTTTGCCTAAGTAGAGCAGTGGCTGGGGGCTATGAGCTGAAGAGCACCAGCCTGTGGTGGGATGGGACACCGTGAGGCCCTGGCCATGACCCTGAGAATGTGTAGACAGCTGTCGCAACCCAAGGCAATGTCGGTGTGTCATGTGGTGTCTGGGTGGGAACACAGTAGGGTGAGACTGGCCTCCAGGCTTGCTCTAGGCCCTATTCCACGTCTTTCCGTAGTCTGTCTTGTTTCCATGTAATGGGTGCTCCCTCTGCTGGGAGTGCATACAGAGACTCCCGTCCTCCTTGAAGCCTGGTGCATTATTTCGGGACCACCAGCACCAGGATCACCCGAGGAGCTTGTTCCAAAGGCAGATACCTAGCCCCGTGTCTCTCTATTGAACCAGAATCTCCAGTTATAAGGCCTGAGGATTGTATTTTTAACACATTCCACAAGGAGTTATATTCATAACTGGCCACATGAAGCTATTTACATTAAAGAAAAACTTCAGTTACTTTGTTAGACTAGTAATAGTTCACATGCTTATTACCACCTATGGCTATATAAACATTTCCATTATGGCAGAAAGTTGTGCTGGATGTTGTTGGGACTGGCAGGGAAATGCCAGCCCACCAGATCCTTCTAGTTCAGGGTTTCTATCTTAGCTAATGCATTGCCCGTGGGAATGGCCTTTCCTACAGGAAGTGACCACACCTTTTCAGGTTGTCTGATTTCTGCAGCATGGTCAGCTCCATCCTCTACTTTGGGGCCTTGGGCTGTATCAGAGGGGTCACCTCAGCACTTTGATGAAGTAGGGAAGGACAGTTGAAAATTCTCTGAGTGTGACTGTAGGCTCATGCAGTTGATGGACTTCGGCCATCTTCTGACTAGACCAAACCCCTTCCAAATGCAGTTAAAGTCTCTTAACATTTAAGTTCTTTCTAATTGGGTTAAATTTTGTTTGCTAAATAAGAACTATGTTTCCTCGAGCTTCCCTCCTCATTTCAGGCTTTGAAGTTATAAAGACATTGGAAAAGGTCAGAACACCATTTTTAGTTTTTTGTTCCCCAGCCTGACTTAACTTTAAAGTACCTTAACTGGTTAAGATCAGCCTTTCCAAAACAGTGCCCCTCTGCATTCCAGTTTGAGAGTATGGTGTCCTTGAATGGACTTCTTTAAAGTTTAAAGGGTTTGACAAGGTCTTTGATATGGAAGTGGATTTCCAAGTCTAATTACGTCACCTCCAATCCTTCACTTCTTGTGCCTTGGGTTTATGATTTTCTGATGAAAATCCTGCGCATCCTCAGGGCTCCTCCCCAGAACACTGCATCATAAATGGAAAATAATGGGTTGTCCCAGTTATGTGCAGGTGGTCTCCAGTGCCTGGGGGGCAAGCGGGGTGTTGTCATCGTGGCCATGCTCTGACTGCCCCTTCCCTGTGGTGACATACGGATGCTGAGCAGGCTGGTGTATATATGGCAAGTCCCTTGCCGTTTTCCAGTTGTCTCATCCTTGACAGAAAGGCAATAGTGCTTCTGTTTGTGGGACATCATGACTCTTCATTGATCTGGTAAGATGTAAGACTAACTCTCCAGAAAGCTTGAAACACTTTTTGGCGGTTAGATTGTTTGAAGCCGTGTATAAACACAGCTCCCCACGTTACATTTGGTTGCTACAGCTAAGCCTTTTTTTAATGGTCTCTCATTTTAATTCTTGCCTTTGAAATTTTGCAATCCCTGTGGATGAAACCAGGTTTTGCTGCCAATAGAATTTTTCATATGCTAGTTTGCTGATTGCATCCCCACAGGGTTATCTAGCCCATTCCTCTGGCCCCTGTTTTTTCTGTTAACCAGTAGTTAGATCTATAGGCTTGAGCAGATGCAGGTTCTGGTTTTTTGGTAGGCCTACATCACAGATGATGCTGTGTCCTCTTATATCACATTGGGAGTTTTGTGATGTTGGACTGATCACTGGGTTCAAGGATCATCCTGAGGCTTCTGTCATAAAACACCATGTGAGCCTGAACCTGCCAGGGTCAGTGGCCATTAACAATGACTGTTTGGATCACTTCTTTCTTTGGGTCTTGCACAGTGGTGCAGTTCTAATTCTGTCATCCCTTCTGCATTGTTTAGCTGGAATTCTTCTGCAGAGAAGAACTTTCCCTCATCAGCTGTTGGTTACCATGAAATTTGAGAAAAAGCAGGAACACTTCTAATCATTGCTCTGCTTTGCCTATTGGTGGCTACTGTATTCCTCAAATTTAGCACCTCACACTTGGGACTTCACTCCACGGTCCCCTGTTGAGCACCCACCTTCACGACGGGTTCCATGGGGATGCAGAGGTGTGTCAGAGCCTGTCCCTGCGTGTTAGAGCACAGGATGTAAGCCTGGCTCTGAAACCCCTCCATAGAGACCCTGATTTTCTTGTTCTTTTAAAAGCAAACATGTCCCTGCATTCCCACCTGGAAGCAGACACTCAGGGGTCAGAATAGGAAAGCAGGAATTGATCCCAGCCTTGCGGGCATGAGAACCGGGGCTCTGAATTGGAGTCCAGACATCACGTGTCCCTCAAGGGCTGTTTCCATGCCAATGACAATGGCAAGTTAAGGCAAGTGTTTCACTGATAAGCAGACTTAGTCAGACTAAAGGAAAGCGGCAGTAAATTCTTCAAAGACCCGCAGCCCGAAAAGATGCTGGGCTTAGCCATACTTGTGTAAGCACACCTGACAAAAATACAAGGGCATTTATCTAAAAATGTTATGAAATAGTCACTTCTTTCAGTGTGCTGGTGGATTTCACTGTGGGTTGAAGTGGGCTTAACATAAGTGGAGAACAGAATTTCTTTATTTTTTAAAGATTTTGTTCCTTATGAAAAACATGTGGGCAGATAGACGATATAAGAGCAACCTCAACAGCAGGAGAATTATTATGAGAGACAATTTATTTATGCATAACGTTATTTTCACAGCACTTCTAAGGCTGCCTCTTCGATCTTAACTGGCCTAGAGGGTTTTGTTGATCAGTTTCTTGGTTTTCTTTAAAAATCTGACAGACTCCAGTGGATCTTCCTTCTGCGCTATATTAGTAACCAAGCAACACCAAGGTGACAAATCTCAATGCCACAGAAATTCCCTTAGGAGTTGTGGGGTATGGTTTTTATATGTGGTTTTCACAAAGTAAAGAACTATTAACATTTTTAATAAAGTCCTGGTGGTATTGTATATTGATAAAATATAGAATATTAGGAGGTTGGTTAAGTGGAGAAATATATATATATAAAAAATTTCATATATATATATATAAAATGACATTAAAAACTTACTAAAAGTACTATCCCCACAATTTAACAACTATGTTTAAAATGCACTTAAATTTTGGGTCATATTTATTATTGTATACCAAATATGGTCATGCTTATGACTTGATTACATTACTTCTTATGCTCTATAAATACTTCTTCATTCAAAAGTGTGTATTTTCACATTGGACCATCAATTACCTGCATAGGCATTACACAAATCTTTTTGTTTAGAAAGTTATTTATTCAAAACTGATGCTTTTTCAAAGTAACTTTTGCGTGTAGAACCAAAATGTAATGTTGATGCAGATGGTCATATATTATTAATTTAATTAATTCGTTTATGCTCTATCATATCCCAGAAATGATTCCAGTTTGCTAAAAAAGACACATAAATTAATGGTTTTCCTCCAGATCTATAGAATATCCCCACCACCAACCAACTAATGCTTCTATATTTTATTCTATTTTCAGAACAACAATTTTAATTCATATTGATAGAAGTCATGAAGATGGCCATTTAGGGAAGTATGATGTATGCCAGTCATTGCTCTTTTTTCCCCCCAAGAGCAAAGAGGTTTAGCGTAGCATAGGGGTGAAGCATTGGATCAAGAAGGAGGAAACATGAAATTTCTGGTATTTGTAACTTTTGTGACTTTCAGCAAATTAATTAACCTCTCTAGTCCTGATTTTTCTCATTTGTAATCTAAAATGAATGAAGGGGATAAAGACGTACAGACTTATAGTTGTAAACGAAATAAGTCACAGGGATAAAAAAAATACAGTGTAGGGAATATAGTTGTTTCTGTTGTAATATATTTATTGTGGCTAGCATTTCATAATGTGTATAATTGTTGAATCACTGTGCTGTACACTTGAAATTAATATATAGCACCTGCACTTCAATTAATAAATTTAAAAACAAGATATTTTCCAAATTAAAGAAAAAAAGAAAACAGTGGCTTATCAACATAGGAACTGGGTTGGATGGTTGTCAAGGGGCACATTTCCCCTCTAAGATGTATGGCCTCAGTAATTTCCTGAATTAGAATACATTCTTACTTGTCCCGGAGGAATTCTTGAACTGGTCATACTGGGAGGAATTGTACTTACAATACTAGATGAGGGATCACGTATAACATATTGTATTTAAGCATCGAGACCAATTAGGCAATTCCTGTGAGAGCCAAGATTTCATATTTAGCTGTATTTTGGTGAACCAGGAAACCCTGAGTGAGTAACTCCTTCCATGTGGCTCGGAGCTCTGCTCCCTGGAGACTTAAGAATTCTATTCTGTTGGGAGATTTAAATATGTGAGATTGTGTAGCTAAGGGAGAGGTGTGTGCTCAGGGGAAGCTCGTGGCCAACACAATAAAGCAAGCATGGAATACCACTCATGGGAGAGAGTCACAGCAGGAAGCATCAGCTCTTAGCCTGAAGCATAGATGGCATTTTTGTTAGAAGTTGGAGAGCCTTGATGAAGTCCCAGTAGTTAATTTTTGCTTTTGCACCCCAGTGTTTATAGCAGCAATGTCCACAACAGCCAAACTATGGAAAGAGTCCAGATGTCCATCAACAGACGAATGGACAAAGAAGATGTGGTTATATATACACAATGGAATATTACTCAGCCATCAAAAAGAACGAAATCTTGCCATTTGCAATGACATGGATGGAACTAGAGAGTATTATGCTAAGTGAAATAAGTCAGTCAGAGAAAGACAATTGTATGATCTCACTGATATAAAGAACTTAAGAAACAAAACAGAGGAACATAGGGGAAGGGAGGGAAAATAAAATAAAATGGAAACAGAGAGGGAGACAAACCATAAGAGACTCTTAACTATGGGAAACAAACTGAGGGTTGCTGGAGGGGAGGGGGCTTAGGGGGATGGGGTAACTGGGTGATGGGCACGTGATGGAACGAGCACTGGGTGTGATATGCAACTGATGAATCACTAAATTCTACCCCAGTAACTAATAATACAGTGTATGTTAACTAAATTGAATTTAAGTAAAGAATTTTTTAAAAAGCTGGAGAGCCTTCATGACACAATGATACATGACCATCGCCTTAATCCCCTTCAAGTCTTTGAAAATAATTTTTAAAACAAACATGGTGACAGAAGGAAATGCTCTGAGATGCCTTCAGGATGCTAGTTATGTTCTATTTCTTAAACCCAGTGATGGGTGCATGAGTGTTTGTTTTTTCACATTCTTTTATATATATATACACTATAGGTCACAAAAATAAAACACGGTGTTTTTCGTGGCAAAACCTAACACAGTTTTTTTTGTCCACAAAGAGTGATTTTACTAATCCTTTTGAACCCCATTGTGTCTTTCCTTCTTTCCCTCTGACATCCTTAGAGAGAGATCCTGATTGATTTGCAGAGGACACTGTCACTGGAATGAGTTTAAGGAAAGGGAGCACCTTTTGTTGCCAATGCCAGGAACTGGATAAATGTTTCAGTGAATCGACATCATTTTTTTAATAATCATTGGCATGGTATTCCTATAAGTGGAAATACAAATACAAATATTATATAAAGAGTGGAACTTCTCAGACTATATTTGTCATTAAATTTCTATACTGACATGAACATAGAGAAATATATCTCCTAATGTATTATATAGTTATAATATTACATAAATACCAGTCGTTATAGTACTCAATTGTTCATTTTGTTAGGTTGACCTAGTAACAAACATGCTCTGTTTAGAAAAACCTATTAGTTCAGGCTATATTTTCAGTGACTTAGCAAAAAAATTCTACAGTAGTGCAAACTTGATTTATGCCCTGAAAATCATCTACAGGTTATGATTTAAACATAGAAATTAGGGCTCCTTAGAAGGTAAGATTTGAATGTCGGTTCCTTCAAAATTTTCTAAGTGGAGTATTAAAAAATACTCCATTAATTAAAAGCCTCATCAGTCTTTGTTGATGATCCTTTTTATTAACGGAGAAAATAACTTTTAATCTGAGGTATGTCTTGCCATTTTTATTTCTCGTATTTTGATATTAAAGTACCTGATTTCCATGTCATGCATTCTGCTCCTTCGTTCCTGTTTGTTCATCCAGGCATCCACTCGACAGACTGTGTTTCAGACACTGTCCTGGGGGTTGGGATATGGAGAGAAGTCCTATGGGGTCCCTATTCTTTGCAGTGCTTAAACCCAGCCCCGTTTTATAGAATAGCAACCGACAGGTTTATCTGAATTGATTTAAAACAAATACTCACTAAGGGGTATTGATAAATCAAGATTTCTGATTAAGGTACAGGGAAAATTAGGTAAATGACATACTGTTCTTCCTCCTTCCATCTTTGCCCTGTCATCTTCTCCAAATAATTTTTTTTGCCTTTTTCTAAGTATAATCTATTTGCTTTAAACTCACCAGTACATTTGTGTATATATGTGTGTACGCACATGTGTATATATCTATAAATATATAACTAAATACACATGACATGTTACACAATTATGTATTTACCAGAGCGATCTGTGGACAGTCTTCCTCCGCCTTTGGGGTGGCCTGACAGAGGCAAATATTGTTCCTGCCACAGCTCTGTCACAGAGACTCAATCTGTCCTAAGACTGATGGTCCGTGTTTTGAACGACAGCTCTTCTCATGGGCACTGTGGCCATGATCACCAGCCCTCTGTCAGACTTCCGTGTCACCTCCCCACAGCCTGACAGGTTATCCCAACAATTAACTGCCCTTCAGGAAAGGGTAAGATTGGATCAACCTCTACGTGTTTCAGAATGGGTTATCTGCTTGCATTTAAAGTTTTTTTTTTTTTTTTTTTGCTTCCAATTTTTATTGTTACCCTTTTCCCCAGTAGTCCAATTTTTCTAAATGAGAAGCAGATGAAAAGCGGGCCTGTTAGTTCTTCCAGTCTTCTGTCTTCAGATGAAGTTTTCTTGGTTCCCATATAGAATTTTTAAGTGTTTGGGGATCTCCCAGCGGCTCTCCCTTTGGACTCTGCTGTAAACACTGACCATTTTTGATTTATGAGAATCTCAGGCAGGAACAGAAATCAACTTTTCAAATGCAAATTTGCATCCAGGTTTGCCTGCGAGTACAGAGGGCTCAGCAGGCAGCTTGGAGCGCTGGCTGCCGGCCATCTGTCCCGCTTTCCCAGGGACAGATCTGGAGAGCTGCGTGGAGACAATGCGCGTGTGGCAGATCTGCTGTGCCACTGTAGATGGTGGGACTCGGGTGTCACCTGGTCACCTGGGGTGGCAGCTGGCCTCAAAGGCAGGGCAGTCACCTCCGGAGGTCATCCAGAAATTGCACATCCAGAAATTATTCAGAGGTCTGAATCTCAATGACCGAACTCACTGGTGACGGACAGCGAATCCAGAATTTACTGGAAGATCAGATTGGAGATCCCACAGTCCCTACACTTTGTGGGATGCTAGTCCAACACTGAATTTCTCCAGGCCTGAGGCACCTCATCGATAAAATGGGGATAATACCTCCTACAGTTGCGTGGATTGAGTTTTTCCCAGTTTAGGCCTACAACAATGCTCAGTGTATGAGCTTTACTCAGTGCAGGCAGAAGGGCGTCAATGAACCATTCCTGCCCACAGCGGGCCCCATTCTAGGGGACAGAAACTTGTGGGCTCCACACCCCATGTTTTTCTCTCTGCAGCCGTGTTGGATGGACCCCCTTACTCCTTGTCTGTTTCATTGACATCCCACTTCCGCCTTCCGTGGGGAGAAGCCCTCTAGGCCCAGCTGCTCCTCGGGCCACAGTGGTCATGCCCATCGGACTCCCACTGGCCTGCGATTTCAGCCAAGCCTCCAAGGTCTCCAGCCTCACCTTCCAGTTCCAGACCCCGGAGGCAGCGCGTTGTGTAAAGGGGACTGCAGTGTCCACCAAAATGCCTCTGTTTTTCATCAATGTGACTAGTTTAACCTGCAGAGTAAATGTCTATTTCCTTTATTTCTGTGTTCTTACAGGGACCCCTCACAGTGGGGTGTCCCCACTTTCTGCCACTGCTAATGGGTCAGCTCTATATCCCTCAGTTTACTTTTAAAAAAAAATATTCAGTATTATGTGTTTGGCCCACCAAGCTGCACTATGATGATTTCAAAGCCTTTCCTATGGGTAGATGTCCGCCAGCTGGGTCAGTTGTACTGGCTTACTCCTCAGAGGGTGGCTCTATTCCCACAGAGGCTGGGGAAGAGGTGCCTTCCCCCTCCCGCCCCCCCACCCCCTGTGTAGACAGTGCCCAGTGAGCACTCAGGGCCATTGCAATGGAGAACAGAAGAAATCAGGATGTCACACTTACGTGTAAAATACAACTATTAGAATTGCATTTTCCCATAGTGAAATATTTAGCTATTTCAGACCAGATCATGTGCCTGAGAACTTTTAAGTGAACAACAACAAAAAAATACGAGTGACTTGCTGCTTTTGTTATTAAGGAAAGCATGTGATACCTCTTTCAATAAACAAACTTTACAAAACTCTTCACAACAGGGTTTTTGGAGCCAGTAGGTTTCAGCTCATTTTATAAACTTATTATTTGACTCTCCAGAGCTTGATTTCTCCTCTTAGATTTTCTGCGAGCTTTTTTAAAAGTATTTTTCTTCTGTGTC
The DNA here is from genome assembly GCF_003265705.2 of Callorhinus ursinus. Lineage (NCBI taxonomy): Eukaryota > Metazoa > Chordata > Mammalia > Carnivora > Otariidae > Callorhinus > Callorhinus ursinus. The sequence continues at coordinate 6,443,626 of NW_027397120.1, forward strand.
ACATTTGCTCAGATATCCAAGAAGGTTATTTATTTAACTAGATAAATTGGAAGCATCAGGCTGGGATGTGATCATCCTGATGAAGCCCAGGCTGAGGCGTGTGAATTTAGGAATTAACCTCTCAAAGCCTTGGCTTGGTGTCTGCAAAATGGGGATCATCAAGACTCTCCTGTTGTTTTTAGAATTAAATCAATAAGCCACGAATGGGGTTAGTGTAGACCCTAAGGCATAATAAGTGTCCCTTAAATGTTAGCTGGTGCTGCTATTACTCATTCACTTTCTCTGACCTGCTACCATACAGTAAGCACGGTGCAAACACTGGGGCACAGTGTGGGAGGGAGGAGACGGTGTCCTGCCCCCCGAAAACTTGCAGCCGAGTGGGGCAGTGAGATGACAGAGGGAAGGCTACAAACCATGAATTCTATGGTTATAAGCATTGGGCGCGCCTAAGAGAGTGTGAACGAGAGGAAGGCAGGAGCGGGCCTCTGCCAAGTCACCTGCGGGAGGAGCCGGGTGCAGGGGTGGGAAGGCTGCGGGGGCAGCAGGGCGGGAGCTGGTGGCGTGGCAGCGCTGGCAGAGAGCTGGGCGGAGGCTTGGAGGCTGACCTCGCCAGCCGAGGACCCACAAAGAGGACAGCCACCAAGCCTTGGATGGGTTTGGGGCTCTGTCCTGCACGCTGTGGGAAGCGGCACAGTGAAATTTGTGTCTTAAAAAATGACAGCCTGATTGCTGTACAGAGAGTGACGTGGAGGATGTCCAGAGCAGGCATCGGAGGCCCCGAGGGACATGCCCGAGGCTCGCGTGCGAGCCGGTGGCGCTCATCCAGCCTGGAGACCGTGGCCGCTGAGGTTGAGGAGTTTAAGAAGTGGTTAGGGGACAGTTGCTGAATCTTTAACTATTCAGATGCAGGTGGAGACGCCAAGTCTAGAAAACTGTGAAGTGACTCAGACTCCAACGAGGACAAAGATTTCAAATAAGTGTTTTGTGAGATGTGAGAATGGGAAAAAGCAATATTAATCAATTAGCTAATGTAATACATCTTCAGTATGTAACCAAACTAACAAATGTTGTAAGTGAACAGTTGACTCTTTGTACAGTATGTGTAGATATCTCTATAAGCTGTTTATATAGATATATGAACAAAGATCCTTCTGGTATCTCCTTATTGTGAAAATTGAGAAGACATTTTCTCCTTGGGAGTGCCTTTATCTTGAGCAAATATGACAGATACCTCGCTTCCTAGCCATCTCAGGCACGGTACTCGAAAGGACACTTCCCTTTGCCCAGAAATTCATGACTTCTGGTTAAAGAATCTCCTGCTTATAAATGTCCGGCATCATTTGCTCAGCTGAGTCTTTTCCTGAATCCTTGGAGGGACTGATTCTTTTTTATTCTGACCTGTGCATTTATATATTTTTATCTTTGTTCTCACCTCTATAAAATGAGGACAGTTGTATTTCCCTGGACCACCTCCACAGTTGATGGATGAAAGTTATTTTGTGAAGCGGTTCTGGTGTTTTACACGAGATGTAATTCCTAATGACAGGTCATATTTCCCCATTTTTCTTTTACTATTGTGCATAGAGTTTTATTTAAAGAGTCAGTAAAAATTTTTTTTAATGCAGCATAGAAGTACGTTACCACTTCTGCCCGTGCCTGAGAAACTTGGAGAAAGTAAGGGATTCTCATGTGCCTAAAGAAGCCCTTGCTTCTAAGTTTTATTTGGTTCAGAAAGCATTACTTTGCTAACATCAGTGCAGCTCCAGCTTCCTCTGGGCTGTGAAGAGACCATCTCCATTTGAGTGGCCCATCTTGACCCCGGAGCTGCAGATGATGAGGGTGTTCCGGGGTTTCTCACTCAGGAGGTTTTGGTGGGAAGACTGGAGTGAGCGTAACTGGCATCCTGGCTTGAGGACAGTGTTGTCTCGCGTCTGTCCTTCCTGGTCTGTCTGTGGAGGTTGACCGTTGGGTGTCATTGCATTTTACAGGCACGTTGTAGAGTTAGTTGGCTGCTCTCAAGGGCAGGAGAATCCTTTGTGGGAGCACATATGCAGGACGTGGAATGTTGGGGGAAGAAGGGGCAGTGTGAGAGCTGTGGAGGTGGGACAGGGACGCACAAGCAGGTTGGGGAGCATGGGGTGGCCAGTGGGCAGCTGCTGAGAGCAGGTTAGTGAGTGCTCTGCAAAAAGTGGGAAGTGCAAAACCACAGTCCCTTTATTGTCATCGTTGTCATTCCCACCTCAAAGCCACGGGAACAGGACTTGTTAGGAATAAGTATGCTAAAATGAATCTTTAGAACTGGCCTTTGCAGTGTTGATATTAATAGGAAAGAGATTTCTGGATAGATCCACCCTCCTACTTAACATCATCTCCATCAGCCCTCCAGGGATTCAAGGGGACACTTGCTTCCAGTTACTCTTACTTGGCATGATCTCTGCTTCTCTGAACTGGGCTATTATCCAGATAAATGAAGTAGACATCTAGATTTGAAGAGCGTCCAAAGTGGAAGGAGAATGTCTCCCGGAGTGCAAGCTCCTGGAGGGGCAGGTGCTGGTCTGGTCTCTGGCTGAATCCCCGGCACCCGGAAGAGAGCCGCACACACAGTGGATGCTCATGACGTTAGATGCTTGAGTGCACGGTGAATGAAGGCACCTCAAAGTCATCTTGTCCAAGTGACCCATTTTACAGATGCAGACCTGAAGAGCAGAGAGGCGCATGCCCAGGTTCACCTAGGTCACATGGTGGTGGAGTTGGAAATTGAAGCAAAGCTCCAGATGACAAAGCCAGAGTTGGTGTTTCTTCCTAATACGTCGGACTTGCTATTACACTGTGGCAGGATCATGGGACTCTGTGCTTAACACCTATCCCTTCATTCATTCAGATAATGTGATTGTTATATGCGAGACCAATGGTTTTCCATCCTGCTTGCACATTAGAATTAAAACAAACAAACAAACAAAACCAAGAATCCCAAGGTCAGAGGCTGATTGGATTTACCTCTGTCTGTGCATCAGTCTTTTTTTGTTCAGTGTCCCAGGCAAGTTGATTAGGCATCAGGGCTGAGGGCCACTGTGGAGGGCCAGGCTGGTGTAAGGAGATAGAAAAGGAGCTGCTGTTGGGCAGGGCACTAAGTGCCTGATAGAGCCTGCCATTGCTCACCTGCCCTGCCCTGCCCTGGACTCAGGAGGCCCTTGGGCAGTCCACACTATGTGGGTTTGGCGCCTGGTGGAGGTGGCAGAGACAGTGCCACCATGCCCAGGCTCATACACTCCCAGACATCCTCTGCCTGTGTGCAGACCTCTCTTTGAGCTTCAGGCCGGGCGGTTAGCAGGATGCTGAGGGCTGGTGGACCTGCAGGGGGCGGGGGGCGGGGGAAACGGGGAAGGCACTTGGGACCTACCTCACTCGTGTGTGAAGCTTCTCTCACCACGCCTGGGCAAGCTCAGGCCACGCAGGAACCATGGCTGTGCATGGCTTATCCCACCCCCATATGGTGCCTGCACCCAGGAACCCCTCCGCAAGGATGACCTGGGTGGTTATGAAGACTCCCACATCCTTCCCCCAAAGATGTTCTAAAGGAAAGTGAATCCGAAGGCTATCAGAGGACCGAGTTCTCTCTTGGGAATGGGCGGTCCCCTGCTTATCTAGTCTACCCTGTGACAGTAAGCAGGTGTCTCCTTCTAGTCTTCCAGTGGGTTCATTTGCGGACAGCACATTAGCTGGTTTCCTTAACATGAGGAGTTGGCCGGTTCGCGATTAGTCCTCCATGGGCTGATCTCGCTTGTAGCTCAGCATCCCCCTGGGGAACAAGGGAACGATAAGCTAGTGTAAATCATGCTAAAACGAATGAGCCCTCATTGTGAGTCATTAGGACAGAGGACACACTGGCAAGCAGATGAAAACCCTTTGATGAAGACCAGTTGTAAAAGCACGAGTAATGCTGAAGAAATGCATTGTGGTGACTCAGAAGTTTAATGTATGCATTTCCCCCTTTCTCTGGCTCACTCTCTCTTTTTATTTGTAAGAAATTTTTGTAGTAAATGTCAAGAGTGGTAGAACAACATTTCCTGTGCTTGGACCCTGGGGAGAGAGGTTCAGGGAAGGGCAGACTTGAAGGGATACGTTTAATCAGTGAGTGTTAGATGTCATTTGGCAGAGGACTTACATAATGGCATCAGAAACAGGAATCTGTCCTAGCGAGGCGTGTTCTGTGCTGAGAAAATAGCCCTGACCAAGTATCCACTCTGAACTTACCCCCTAGAAATATCCCAAAGAAGAGGCCATGTGTCACAAATGCCAGCTCTGTCCAGCCCTACAAGCTGTGGGAGGCAGTAAGCCCCGTGGCTAAGGCATCAGCTCTGCACACAGGCGGGCTGCTCTGTGTCCACACTCTGCCACTTCTTGGCCATGTGGCCTGGGCGAGCTCCCTAGCGTCTTTGGCTTGCTTCCTGCTCTAAAGAGAGACTCATGATCCCAGCACGCACTCCGTTGACAGGCTTGACCACAGGCATCAGAGCAGACCCTGCCTGCTTCAGAAAGGGGGTCTACAGGAAGGATGTGGAGTAGCTGACCGAGTTAGGAGAAAGTACGAAGAACCAGGTCTCACACAGATGGGGACCAGGGCCACTCAGGTCTTATTGGAAGAACCAGTGGACTGGCTCATCAGGGTCTGATAAGGACATTCCTTTTATCCTCCTGTCAGGGTCACATTCCAGAGCGGTGGTCCATTTAGACATGTCCCCACCTCTTGGCTGGAGGAAAACAAGGCACTTCCTTTGGCCAGTGGGGGAAGTAGAGTTTCTATTACCAGAAGGAGGTGACAAGAAAGTTATGGGGATTAATTGACATCATGAATGTAAAGTTCCTGGCACCATACCTGCCACTTTGTAAGAGCCGAAAATCAGATGTTGTGTATTAATTATAAATTGGAATGATTGATAGCAGATCAATAATATAAGCTATTCCAAGTAAAAAACTAATGATGCACACATACAAAAGGTACAATTAAAATGGGAAATCTGAATAAGATCAGTGGATTGCATCAATGTCAACATCCTGGTCGTGATGTTATTGTACTAGAATTTTGCAAAAATGTCACCATTGGGACAACTGGGCATATTGTTTAGAGAATCTCTATGTATTCGTTTTTGATAACTCACATGTAATTCTGTAATGATCTTGGCAACAATTTCAGTTAGTTAAGAAGAAAAAGAAGGAGAAGGAGAAGAAAGCTAATGACTTCAAACTCCCAAGAAGTTTTTTGTCCCTATTAGAATTTATTCTTCTAATTTCCCATCCGCACACCACCTCCGTCCACAAAAATAACCAAAAAAAAAAAAAAAAATGCTGTTTAAATGTAAGAGTCTTGACAGATTAAAAATTATTTTTCAACGCTTGAGTAAAATGTATGATACAATAAAAGTACAAGGCCACAGCATAACATTCCCTTTCTAAAAATGCTCATTTTTGGACGTCTGATGAACTCACACACACACATGCACACAGCCCTCCGCATAAACATGTGAACAAAATGTCTGCCTGGGTTGTCCCCACTGGTTTATCTTAGGGCTGTTTGTTCTCAAATCTTATCTACTAAATGTTAGTTTATTTAAGTAAAGGTGGGCCCCTTCACTTACAGTGGGTGTCAGCTCATGAGGGATGGTTGTTAGGTCTATTGACTCCTTGAATCCCCATTTCACATTCTGGGAATATGCTGCACAGAGGAACTTCAGTCAGGGCCTTTGAAGAGCCCTGTGGTCTGTATGCTTGGCTTCCTGCTTTCTGGTCATCCTGGATGGATGGGAGTCCTTGCCCTGATTAGGGTGGAATCTGGCCATGCACCACAATCTTGCTCATTCATTCTTTCTCTTTCTGGTTCCCCCAGCCGACGTTTGTCAGTGATTTACTGTGCATGAGCCCCTGTGCTAAGCAGAATGGACACCAAGACCCAGTCCCAACTTTAAGAAATTTTCAGCCTGAAAGAGGACCATGATAAATGGTCCAGCATGACTAGTCAGAGCAGTGGGTCTGTATGTCCTGGGCATGTAACAAAGTGCTAGATGAATTCAGGAGGAGAAAAGCTAATGCAGCCATGGACACATTTCGAGCTCCTGCAGCTTAAATTATGTTGTAGACAAAGACTACCTACTGATAATGGTTTTCCAAAGCACTTCTATAGACTCATTAAGCTCTCTGTGTCCCCTTGCAGACAAACACACTACACTCCCAACCCCCACTGCCACTCACCCCCACCTAGAGCTCCCTCTTGGTGATTTAGAGGTGTTGGAGACCAGAGTGTTTGCATTTGACTCTACGAACCTTCAGGTGTGGCTAGATTTAAGGAGAGGAAGTTGATTATAGGATAAAAAAGGTCTTCCAGAGCTAACGGGAAAGAGAGGAGGCAAGGAGGCAGGACTTAGACACGGAAGCTGTGTGGTCTCAGGCAGATTACTTAACTGCCCTGTGTCTCAGTTTCCTTAAACTGTAAATGAATGACAGTTAATTGTACTCAATGGGTGGTTCTAGGAATAAACTAGGTAAACACCTGAGAGGCCCGTAGGGCAAGACCTTGCTTGTGGAACGTACTCAGTGATGGTCCCAAACACTGAAATATCTGTACCTGTTGGTGAGCCAGTCAGAGGACAGAGATGTCTCCCGGTTGGCCATGGAGGGCAGCAGTGGACCAGGGAGTGGAAGCTATGAAGGACGGGTGGGGAAACCAAGGGAAGCATCCAGGAGAGCCCAGTGGTGGCACAGTGGCGTGTGTGTGTCCTAGGTGAGAGGGGAAGCACAAGGAAGGACGGAAATGATCATTCATGATGCACCAGGCTGTGTCAGCGCGCTCACGTGGGGAACTTGGCTCGTCCTGTTCATCTTCATCCCAGTGCTGAGGTGAGCCCCTGGCACATAGACTAGGCCTTATTTTGAGAAGAATACGTGAATTGTGGCCTTTGATTCTTTCCATAACCCGATGATGTGTAGGATCTATATTTGCCATCCTTATTTCGTGGATGAGGATGTGAAGCCTGGAGGAATACGATACGTTGCCCAAGAAATTTCAGTGATGAACTCTGGAGCCACCAGAGGGTAGGGCCTGGGACTCGAACCCACATCAGATGCTTTCTCCTGCAGCCCTCCACCAGGGCCTGCTGCCCTCATGACCCTCAGAGACCCTTCTGATTCTCACGTCTTTGGTTTGAAGAGATTACCAAGTTCCAAGAGCCCATTGCTGAGTCACTGGGTCACTGTGGGAGCTCAGCAAGTGGGCCTCGTTCTTAGTTCTTGGAATTTTAGTGAATGGCCAGACAGAGAAGGAGGTGAAGTTATGGCCACTGTGTGCTTACTGTATTATCTCTTCGTTGCCACCAGGCTGATTTGAGTGGTATTTTTAGTCACGCGTTCATTATTTATGGTTGACATTTTTACGAGTACCAAAAACGAGATAAGAGCGAAGAATTCCTGCTTGATGACTTACTCTCAGAGTCGGCGTCCAGCCTTGTCTTAAGTAATTCCTTTTCTTCTTGGGCTCTGAAATGCCATCAGTTCCTTATGACTCAGGGCCAGGAAGCACAGGAGTTTCTCAGGGCCCATCCAGACGCTGGGATTGCCCGTGCGTCACTGACGACAGGCGCCCTCCTCGATGTCCCACAGTGATGGGCAAGCGGATGACGGCTTCCAAGTTCCTGTTTCTGCTGCGATCCGTGAGTGAAACTTGGGTTGGCGAAATGTTTCTCATTGCTGGCATTGTTGACATTGTACTTGAGTGGAATCAAAGCTCTTTTGTCTAGGAGAAATGGCGAGAAGAGTTAATATGATACGCAAGCATTTTATGCGATGGTATTTTAAAACCATCTCCAAAGACGACAACGCTTAGAGCGAGCATGCACTTGATTCTTCTTAAGCTTCGGGTGTTCTGACTCCCTGTGCAGCACAGTTGGTTTGAGATGGACAGTTTGAGGTTCAACACCGAAAGGGTTTTCTTAGGAACTGCTTTCAGATCTTTTAAAGGATAACTGGAGTTATTTTCCAAAGAGAAATTATCTTATACAATTTTGGAAGCCTTCTTCACTGAAATATTAAGTGGCGTTTCTTCTTTGCCGTAGAAGAACAGAAGCTTAAATATGTACCTGCCTGGATGGCTGGATATCAGCAGAGTTTACCTAGGGTTGTCCGTGGGCATTATATTCAGGACAGAAGTGTGAAATCTGGGTTGTTTCATGATAGCTTCAGAATGAAGGGATGAGTTAAGCAATTACTCTCAACCTTACATCAATAGATCAACAGCCTGTGGATGCCTTTTCTTCCTTCTCCCACTTCCTGAGAAACAGGGGTAACATTTTGTTCCCTGAGCCATTTTATCTTATTTTTTGTTTTGTTTTGTTTTGTTTTGTTTTGTTTGCCTGTGATCTCCTCCAGAAGTCCAGAATTTTGTGTCCTGGTTTATTTTCTTTGCCTGTACCTTCTTTCCTAGGTCCTCCCCATTTGTTCTCTCCTTTCCCTCTCTAAGTACGCTCTGATCTCTCCATTGTTAAGAGTCTGCGTCCATCCCCCCATCCATTCATCCGTCTGTCCACCCGTCCCCAGTCAGATTTTTCTCTGTCATCTTGCAGGCACACTGCATGTAACTGTGGGCCCTGCCCCACGCCTCTTCTCCCTCTGTCTGGCTCCACCCCACCTTCTTCTTCCAGGGACCCCAGAGGAAGGGCCACGTTCTTGTCAACTCCAAAGCCTTTTTCCTCAGCTCACTTCCTCCTTGCCTTCTGGCCCTGTTGTCTTCTTCTCCTTGAAGGACCCCTTTCTCTGACTACCTGGTGCTCCTAGCGTCCCCAAAATGTCTCACTACTGTTGTCCCTCCTCCTCAGGCCTCTAAGTGTGGACGGGTGCCGGGGCACACAGTCCTCAGTCCCTAGGGTCTTAATTCGTTCGGCTTTCTCTAAGGCCTACCTCCCACTGCCACGGGTTCCAAAATGAGTACCTCCAGCCCTGACTGTCACCCACTGTCCCGTCCGTCACGGATGTCCCATTATCTCCCAAAACCAGCCTCTCCAAATGTGACTTCCCAGTCCCCTCTTGCCCTCCCTGGCTTTAATTCCCAACTGCATTCCTTCTTCTCAGGCCGACAGGAGCCCGTGCTGCTCTCCTGGTCTAGATCTAATCTAAGTTCAAAGTCCCTCCTGGGCATGCCCTTCCTCTTCCCTGCCCTGCGCCAGGTTCGCATCAGTGTACATTTAGGGGATTTCAGGTCTCCTGGATGACCTTCCGGAAGGTTCCTGTCACCAACTTATCTTATAAAGATTCCAGACTCGAATACCAGATGGGTCGTGTCCCTCTGTCTGTCTGCCGGCTGAGGCTGGAGCATGTCACTCCTCTCTCACCTTTAATGTTTCCCTCTTTCGAGAATGGGAAGTCCTGGTTCCTTACGATAGCTCGTAAGTCCCCGTGTCGTGACTCCAGCCCCTGTCTGTATTTGTTGCTGCTTACCACCCTCCCCCTCCGGGCAACCCCCTCCCACATCACACACCCTCCATTCCACCTCCAGGTAATTACCCTAATTTCAAACACCCCTGGATACTGACCTCCCCACGCCCCTGCTCGTACAGTTCTCTTGTCTAGCATGTGCCAGTCACCTTTGCTTGGTGAGTTAGCATGTGCCCGTGTCCTTTTTTTTTTTTCTTTCTTTTTTTTTTTTTTACAGATTTATTTATTTGAGAGAGAGAGCGAGCGAGTGAGAGAGAGAAAACACAAGTGGGGGAGGGGCAGGGGGAGAAGCCGACTCCCCGCTGAGCAGGGAGCTTGACCCTGGGCTTCATTCCGATTCCAGGATCCAGAATCATGACCTGAGCTGAAGGCAGATGCTTCACCAACTAAGCCACCCAGGCGCCCCGCATCCGCTCGTGTTCTAATGTACAACTCCGACGTCGTCTTTTCAAAGCTTTTCCTGTTCCCTCACCCCTGCCCCATCTCAGCTGGAAGTTTTCCTCCTCTTTAGCCCCTTACAACTTGGTCATAGTATGTGCATTCCATGAAATTTGTTCATCAGTCTGCTTATATTTATGGAGTAGGGGCTACCTGGGACCTGACGTGGTATCTTCTCTTTGAATCCCCAGCATGAGACCTACAAATTAATAGATGCCAATAAATATGGATTGAATGAAATGTTAAGTGACACTTTCCTGCTGAGAAACAGGGTTGGGTCCCCATGACTTGGCTTATCCAGGGCAGACATTCCACCATTCTTAGCATGATTCTCCAACACACAGTCAGCCCAAGTTCTCTAGAAAACCCTGGGCCCATTCACACACGAGGTGTGTGCTCATTGTGCCCTGTCTTCCCTCTGCCTCCGGCGCCTGTCCTTCTACCTCACCATCTGCCCTCTCCTCTCTTCCGTGCATTCTACAGTTAAGGTTCGTCTGCAGCCGGCACCCTGCGTGGCTACGTACTTGAGCATGTTCTCCAGCTGTCTTTCGCCAAATTTGTCTTATCCCCCAGAATTGTGGGTAAGCGGAGTGAAGACAAAGGCCCTGCTGGACAGTTTTGAACACGGCCAAAGCTGGCTTCGTGGTATGCACATAGCTGTACATCAAATACTTGATGAGTTGTTTAGATATCTTGTACTTCATTTCCAAGTACTTGAGACCATCAGAGCCACAGTGTAAAGGCTGAACCCTTATGCTCTAATCACAGAGCTGCCAAAACATGAGTAGGAGTCTGGAAATGACTAGAATTTGAGCAATAGAAACCTCCTACCCCCAGCCTGATCCAGTTGGTACTGTGCCCTTCACTAGACTTGAATAGAGCTACAAATCTCTTCTAAACTAGTTTGCTCTAGAATTTATAAGAGCTCAGATGTAGAGGACAGTCACTTAAATTATGCAACAGCAGTATCTGCACCATCCTGGGCCCCTCAGAAGCCCTCTGAGCTCCGCAGAGTAGCCGGCATCTGATGCCGGGACGAAAGATGTTAGAAGCTGCTTTCATTTGGCTACTTCTCAGAAACGCCTCGACCTTTGTCTAAAATGCAGAGTGTTTTTAAAATTAGCATTCTTCTATTCATAAACCAGGTATCTGTACAAAGACGACTTTTATTCCCCCAAAAAGAAGTCAATAAAAAGATATTCACCCTGAAAGTAAAAAAACACATTCCATCAATGTTTTCACTTGGCCTGAGTGACTTCCCCCCACACACAGACACAGAGCTACTCCCCTCCGGTCCCCGCTGAGGATGATCTTAGTCTCGGCCTCAGGAGGAGCCAAGAGAATTGCATAAGATGAGGCACAAACAGAGCTTAGCACCGTGTAGGGCAGCGGGTGAGCAGTCAGGAGAGGTTCAGCTGCGGTATAATTTCACACTCGGGATCGTCATCCATAATTACCCCCAACCGTCCTCCTATGTCGCTTGAGCATCTAAGAGCTGGGCACAAGTCTGCTGCTGAGGAGTTGGTGGATGGAGGCAGCAGCTCCGCGGGGCACGAGCCCCACGCCCCGGCTCTCCTGTGGCAGAGGGTTGTCGGGATGCTGCCTGCTCAGCCGCGGTCCGCTGACTGCCGTGGTCATGCTGGCCTCCTTCTGGGACATTGTGCAGCCGTCACAGCTGCTCTGAGTGTGACGGGACGAATGTCTAAGGGCAAAAGAAAAAGGATGAAGTCATCCCCAGTCCCACACGGGTGGGTGAGTGTGGCCACGGCTTGGGCTCGCCTGTACGTCTCTGTGGGTCACGGCCTTGGCTGGGTCACATCCCTTGCAGGGGGACAGCTTCACTGAAGAAAGCAGAGGAATGTGCCTTTCCACGAGATCCTAACGGTCCACAGCACTCTGTGGGTGTCAAAACGAGGCATGAGAAGGAGCCCTCGGGAGCTCCTTCTCAGCAAGTCTGAGGCCAAAGCTGGGGCAAACTGCATCTGCTCGTTTCTTCCCAAATGCAGGCATCCCGAGGCACCTGGGACCCCAGCCATCGCTTTGCTTCTTGTGTGCATAGCGAACGGAGAGCCAGCACCTCTTTCCACTCAAGCAAAGCAGAGCTGATCCCCACTACATGGGTTTGTTGGGCATGTTATCAGAGGGCTTGCAGGGACCCAGTGCAGACAGGCGGGGGGTGGGGGGCAGCCCACGACTTGCCCCCTGCCGTGTTCCCACCACCTCCCCTTCACCCCTCGCCCACACAACGCTAAGCTGCTTAGGTTGAACTTCATTCTGCATCACTTTGCCTTGATTTTGAAAGCCTGTAGGGGATTCCATGGAAAGTAAGCCAGCCTGTTCGGTATTTACTGCTGAACCAGAACTACAACTCTATCCCCTGCTTGTAGGAAAGCCTTAGCACTAAAAGTCTGATTTTATAAAATAGGTGAGTGAGGGTGCCTTCAAGTGTCAAGGGTATTTTAAAGTATGTTTTTACAACTTGACAGAGTCTGGGGAGAAAAAAGAGGCTTCAAACTGGAGTGTTAGGAGCTGGTGCCAATTAACAATGAATCACAAATGAAGATAAATCACCCCTGAGCATATAATGTGGAACAATGGGAAAATAGTATCAGAATTGTAAAAATGTGATTTGCATGCAACCCTTCAGAAACATAGCTTTTGCAAGCATAAACTGAAGCAAAGACACTGACTCACAGAATAGGGGGAAAAATCAGTCTAAGATTCCAAACATGTATGTCAGGAGATGATTATTGGATTTGAAAAAAAAAATGCTCTGTGTTTCAAAGTGTCACCCCACCAGTTCTTTCTTTGCTATGGGGGATTCCAAAGAGCGTTTATAAAATGTGTTCACTGCCAAGATGTTGTAGAGTATATCAGTAAGACTATTAATAACACGATTTACTAGGTATCTGCTGCTTCTCTGCATTCCCTGCACACATTGCCTTTACTCCTTCCATAGTCTTACATGGGCTCTTTCCCCATTTTAGAGATGGGGACACTCTTCACAGCTTGGCCCAGGCCACATATATAGCCAATGAGGGAAAAAGTCAAGGTCACTCACTTTACCCTGGTCTGAAACACACCTGCTTTTCCACAACTTCCCAGTGCCCCCCAGGCGAGTGAGGGGCAGGAAGGAGCGACTTTGTGTCATGGCCTCAGTGTGCCTGACAGCAGCTTGAACCTCAGCCCGACATACGCATTCTTCTCGTCGGGAAGAAGAGCTGTCGCCCAAGACAGAGATTCTGCAGGTCTGAGTAAAGTCATGTGTTCTAAGAGTCTGGAGGAAACAATTTTCCGAATGCCATTTTTTAAGAAGTCAGTTTTATTTCCGAGTTATGATTTTTTGATTGAGGCGTAATTCACATAACATAGAAGTCACCATTTTACAGTGTATAATTGCTATGGTTTTTAGTATATTCACAGTGTCATGCGACCATTACCACTCTGTAATTCCTGAACCTTTCCATCATCCCCAGAAAGAAACCCCATACCTAATAAAGTCACCAGCTAGTCCCCGTGTTGCCTGTCCCCGACCCCCTGGCAGGCGCCGATCCTTCCATCTCTATGGACTTGCCTATTCTGGACATTTCCTATAAATGGAATTACGTGTGGCCTTTTGTGTCCGGCTTTGTTCATTTAGCATCATGTTTTCAGGGCTCACCCACATCACAGCATGTGCCGACACCCTGTTCCTTTTTAGGGCTGAACAGTGTTCCACTGTGTGGACATGCCACACTTTGCTTATCCATTCATCAGTTTCTGAATGATATTTTGATGCCACTTGAAATTTCATTCCAGAACTAACTGTAAGTCCCAGCAAACCAACAAGGCCAAGTCTGTCTCTGTCAAATACAGGCCTGGTGGCAGACTAGCTGGGCCTCCAGCAGCTTCTTGTCGCTCGAGGAATACCATGGAAACCCCTGACCTAGACCTTCCCGGCCGGGGCGTCCCCGTGAGCCTCACGCTCTCTCAGGGGTCTGGCCCTTTCAGTGTTCAGACAGGTGTCCTTTCTGCCTGAGAGTCTTCACTAGTTCTGTCCTGGGCCTGGAAGCTTCTGCCTCTTCGTCCCGCTTGCCGTTCTGCGCCTGCTCAGCCCTCAGGCCTCAGCCTGAGTGTGGAGAGAACACAACTGACCAGCCACCCCTTATTCTTACCTAGTGCTCCCTTCCCTTCTGTCGAAAGTACTTTTCTTACTTGTAACTGTGTGTTTATTGTATGTCCACGCACGTCATGTGGGTCTCCTGCACCGTCCCTAACCGCCATTGACAGACTGACTGGGTTGGTGTTGCTGTAATCTCTGGGGTCTGTATGTGGACTCAGTCAATGTCCAGATGCTTACGTTGTGGCAAGGAGAGTGCCACCCAAAGTGAGCCCCCCACCAGCAGCAGAAGCAGCAAGGCCTGGGGACAAGTTAGAAATGCCCGTTCCTGGGCCCCACCCAAGACCTCCTGAATCAGAAACCTGGGGGATGGGAGTCAGCAGTCTGAGTCCTTCCAGACTCTTGCTGCTTACTAGGTTTGAGAAGCACCGATGTAGGAAGTAGCCCCAAATTTGCTCTTTTTACTGCGCACGGTTGAGCCCCTTGGACCCAATAAGTGAGATCTATCACTGAGCATCACCTACCTGAGGGTCCCACTGCTTAGTAAGTGCACTTGAATGAGTTTTTACGAAGTGTGGGTGACTTGGCCAGGTACTTTTCTTCAGCTAATGAGGAGTCCTTAGAAGTGCACACTCCAGGCTTAGGCCTGAGTGGGGAGGCAAGGAAAACGTTCAACCAGGTCTCTGCCCTTGGGGTGTCCACTGGGCCACTGAGCATCGCACGTGCCAATAGCAGTGTAGACACATGGTAGAGTAGGCCCAGCAAGGGAGTCGGAGTGGACTCGGGGCAGAAGCTGGGGCAGGTGTTGTGGAGGTGTACGGGCCTGGGGGCACTGAGGTCGGGGGCACTCGGCATAGTAGTGGGCACCCAGACACTGAGTGTAAAGTCCTGACTTGGAAACCGCTCTAACCAGAGCCCCCCAGGACTCCTCCCATGATATGCACAGTGTATTCGCCTGCCCACCATGGGTGGGGATGCTGGCCTTTCTTTAGCAAGGGACCAAATTTTAAAGTTCTTATTATACATATAGCTTCCTTTATTTTATTGTAGTTTTTCCAGCTTTACTGGGGTGATTGACCCCCCGAAAAAGCACATATATTCTGGTTATACAATGTGATTTTTTAAAAGGTGTACAATATGATGATTTAATATGTGTATACATTGTGAAATGATTATCACAAATCAAGTTAATGAGCACATCCAGCCCCTCACTGAGTTACCATTTTTAAATTGATTTTTGTCCAGTTTTATCGAGAAATGATTGATGCATATCACTGTATAAGTTTAAGGCATACAGCGTGATGGTTTGGTTTCCACCTACTGTGAAATAATCACCAACAGGTTCAGCTGACACCCGTCTTTTCATACAGACACAATAAGAGGAAAAGAATAAAGGGAAAAAAATTTTCTCCTTGTGATAAGAACTCTTACGATTTACTCTCTTAATGATGCTCCTGTATGTCATCTAGCCGGGTGAGCCATAGATGTCCTGTTGTTTGTGACATCCCCGGACTCATTCCCATTAATACAGAATCACGTAGTTCCTGATGAAGGGAATGATTCTCTTCAACTCCCAAGCTTTCTGGAACCTAATATTGAGATTTGTAATCAAAAAGTTGCAGTCATCACTACATCACTCTCTGGATCCAGCAGTAAAGAATTCTGTATTTCTTTTTAAGATGGCCTCTTTTTCCTCGTAGAGAAAATGCAGAGCTAAATAAATATTGTATGCTTTAAATTGATTCCCAAAAAGAGCATGTCACCCCCTACAGCTGTTTATTTTAGAAAGGTGGGATCTGTTCCCTGTGAACCAAAGCTTTGAGCTAGCCGTTGGTCTAGACATCCCCAATTACTCAGAAGGTTGATGGTTAGAAGTCCAAAGAGATTTTTTGCAAAAAGCAACAAGGAAAGGACTGCTGACCCCGCAGTGGTGACATTTCCAGCAGATTCACTGTTAGGTCACATCTCATAGAAAAGGGCTGACTCTGCATCCGCCTTCTCCATAGGGCCCCGGTGATTATATCTGAGCTCCATGGAAACAATGTTTTTTTGTTCCTACACACCTTTTATTTCTGTAGTTTTCATAGCCTACCTCTAGAACACATTGATAAATGATACGTACATACTTTCAGTTAGTTCAGCCTCAAAAGTTAATCTTTAACACTGACATTATTGGTGGAAATGGTTCTCCCTTCCTCCTACAAAAAATAATAGATGTTGACACAGTTTTTACTTCTTAATTTTGGTTTATTTCAGCTCCCCTGGTGCCCACGTAGTCAATGTGATCAAACTCCTAGAACCGGAGGCCTAAATATTTTAGTCCCTGAAACCTTCTCTTTTATCTCTTTGTCAATGAATAATTCATTTGTCTGCATAGCCTCTGGAGCAGATCCTCTTTATAAAAGAAAAGGGGGAGAAAGTGTAATAGAGCAGAATAAGTGAAATCTCAGGTTTGCCCTTGGAAACCAAGCTAAGATTTTGAGAGAGAAAATGAATTTCTGGTTCTTGTGCCTCTTTAGTGGGCAAAACGCTATAGATTTTTTTTTTTTTATGAGCTATTGACTGGAGGTAATAATGACATAGATACTTAAGCATAATACCACATAAATTCCTCTTCTTAAATTCCACCTTCTTATGTTAATTTCTAGAAAGTTCTACGTAGTTTTAGACTTATCACTTAAACTCTCAGGATGTAACTTAAAATACCACAGTAGCAAGAGCTTGGGGGACCTCATTTTATACAATACATGTACCTGTCAAAGAGAATGAAAGATTCTTACAAATAAAAACGCCTTTAATGACTTTTTAAAAGGCATGTTTTGGACGATTCCTCTGCATAGCCGGCAGCTGTCCTTGCAGAGCAGCAACCAACCCAACAAAAATTTCTCAGTTAGTGTTCTTATTAGAACTAAGAATAAGATAGTTGAGTTACATAAATCTCAGAGTCCAGAAAAGGAGGCATAACAATTTTAAAGAAAATCTCCAAATTAAAGAGACCCCGAGGGTACTTATTCAAAGAGCACTGGGAAACGCATTAATGAAGGCAGCCGCGCGTGGGAGAGGCCGGCTCAGGCGGGAGGAATGTGCTGTCCCTGGATCTGCTCATACTTGCCCACGCGCGGGTGATAAAAAGCAGACTGGCCCTGGTCAGTTTCACGTTGTTTTAGATTCTCTACAGAGGAGGCTGCACATGGCCTGCCCCAGGGAGGACCACTCCCACCACCACCATCCCTCGGCCTGGGCGATGCCACCTCTGGGGCTCTCGTCCGTCTCCTGAGATCTGATCACTCCTGAGAACCTTCCCGGGGCTTCTCCTTGCTGGTGCTCCTCCCTCTGCACATGCTTCCACCCAATACGCAGACTGGTGTCTCCAGCTCTGATTGCTCTGGAGTTCCAGATCAGTCTGGTAATTTCTGGAAACCAGAATGTTCATGCCCACTGTCCCACAGGATCTCAGACCCAGTAAATCTAAAACGAAGCCACGGTCTTGCGCTCCTTCACCCCC
Source organism: Callorhinus ursinus (assembly GCF_003265705.2). Classification (NCBI taxonomy): domain Eukaryota; kingdom Metazoa; phylum Chordata; class Mammalia; order Carnivora; family Otariidae; genus Callorhinus; species Callorhinus ursinus. The sequence continues at coordinate 6,461,145 of NW_027397120.1, forward strand.
ATTGTCCCTGGGACTCCCCGTCTCAGGCTCCAGCATCCTCACCCACTCAGCGGCCAGAGTCAGACCCTGAAGAGTCCGTGCACCAGGGCCTGCTGATGCTGGCTTTGACGCATCTCCTGATCTTCTTGATTTTCTCGCCTCCACTGCTCTCGCCCGGCCCAGCTGTGCGCTGTCTCACTCTGGGAGCTGGACAGCCGCCTGCGGGTCATCTCCACCCTGGAGCAAAAATGTTCCCGCTGGATCACAAACGTGTTCTTCCTCCTCCCTTGTGGAGGCCCTGCCCCTCTTAGGATGAGACCTACACTCCCCACCCCACTCCCAGCGCAGCACTCAGAGCCTGCCTGAGCCCCTGCGCCCCAGCCCTCCCCTCCCTGCCTGACCCTGAGCTGGGGACATCCCCTGGGGAGCTTGCACCACATTCCCCAAGGCCCTTCATCTGGAAGTCCTGCCAACATGCCGCTGAGCCGCCACCCCCCTGCACTTGCTCACCTCCCCCAAAGCGCCGCCTCGTCCACCTGTACCTCGTCCCGTCTAACTGGTGGTCCAGGCCTGGGGTTCCACCTTCTCCTTCCTGGGGCCTCGTTCCATTATTCTTCCTCGAAACCAGTTGCTTTTAAACATTTGTAAAACCATACAGTCCTTTCCTTCCAGTGAAATGCAGAGCAGCAAGGAGGGAAGGGGCAGTAACACAGGGAGAGACTGGGAGGAGGCGAAGCTAAATCATAGACGGTTAGATATGCACTGAGCGCCAGCTGAGCTTGCCATTGTGCTGCTGGGGCTCGGGCCTTGGTCTTCAGACTCCCCCGCCCTGTGAGGCGGCAGACCCCATCTCCCAGGCACGGACACACCATGTGGAAGCATACAGAACCCGAGCAAGGGCAGAAGGTAGCGAGGGCAGTACCACGCTGTGTCTCTGTGGACGGTGTCTCCTCACCTTTGTCTGATGCTTCTCACTTCCCGAGCTTGTCCCGTCTCCCCCAGGTGTGTCTTCACTTGCCTTTGACTGCATTTGTGCTGTTGTGTCACTCTCTCGAGGTGACCACCCCCTCAGGCTTGCCCTTGGCCTGTCACCCACTGGCCAGTGGTGGCCTGGCCTGGACTCAGTGGCCGTGTGGAGCACGGACAGTCTCGTCCCCGCCTCCAGCTCCTCGATGGCTCTCCCCCTCTCCTCCCCCATCCTTCTGGTCTTACTCCTGATGCCCTACTAATGTCCCACTGCAGTTAGTGGGCCGGCCGCATGCCTCCCCCCCCCCGAGTCAGGGGGCTTCCTCCTGGGAACCTGTGGTCGGACTGTCCCTGGTTGTTTGCTGGTGTGTGAACATTGGTGTCATCAACCCCCTCCCTCTTTTGGGAATTACTCCTGGTTTCCAGAGCTGCTTGCTCACCACCGATCTTGGATCTCTGTCCTTATTTACATGGGTGGAGGCAAATACAAATCTAGATGTTGAAGACTAAGCATCCAAAGGGGCCAACAGAAGCCTGGATACCTAAGGGTGTTTCTGTTCCCCCCAGGCCAGGCATGTCTTCAGTTTCGATACTCTGCCATGTTTTTATATCCTTTGTGGCACTCAGCTCATTTTTTGGTACGGACTAAGCTACTCAATAAGCAATGAAAGAACCATATTGTTGAACCAGAAATGTCATTTGATCTGTTTTCTGAGCCTGTGTTTGTATGTGGGATCATGTGGCTTATATGCTGTGTAATAATAGAAAATATTTATATTGGTCTTTGCCCCAGTCCCTCACACAGGGCTCTTAAGTGTTTTGTAATTTTCAAAATGATAAGAGCACTGGAAGCATTTTTTGTTATAATATTTTGCCTTTTTTAAAAAGATTATTTAGTTAGTTATGAGAGAGCGCAAGCAAGCAAGAGAGAACATGAGTTGGGCGGGGCGGGGGGAGGGGCAGAGGGAGAGGGGTAAACAGACTCCGAGTTGACTGCAGAGCCCGATGTGGGGCTCAGTACCAGGACCCTGAGATCACGACCTGAGCAGAAATCAAGAGTTGGATGCTTAACAGACTGAGCCACCCAGGCGCCCCTATAATATTTGGTCTTTGGCTCTGGTTCCTGTCGCAGAGCTCCCAAATCCCTTTGAATTTCCTGGGCGATCGAATGTCTTTTCTTCTAATGAGGAGCCTGTGGGTGGATTCCTGAGTCAGGCTGGTCACCAGAAAGACCAAGCCATGATTAGAAGCTTGGAACTTTTGGCCGCTGCACCCCTCAGGGGAGAGGTGCTAGGGATGGAGTTATGATCTATTGATCATGAGTGCATGATGAAACCTCCATATAAATCCCAACAGTATGGGGTTCACAGAGCTTCTGGGTTGGTGATCACGTCCACGTACTGGGAGGATGATGTGCCCCAAGTACGTGGAAGAGGCTCCTGAGCTCAAGACCCTATGGACCTCACCCTATGTATCTCTTCATCTGGCTGTTCATCAGCACCCTTTATCCTACCCTTTATTATAATAAACTGGTAAACATAAGTAAGTGTTTCCCTGAGTTTTGTGAGCTGTTCTAGCAAATGAATGCAAGGGTGGGGGTTGTGGGAACCTCTGATTTGCCAAGTTGGACAGAAGCTGTGGGTAAGCTGGGGACCTACTGCTCATGATCAGCATCTGAGGTGGGCAGCAGTCTTGTGGGCCTGAGCCCATCAGAGGTGGGGTCTGCATTCACTCTCGTCACTGTCAGGATTGAACTGAATTCTAGGATACCCAGCCGGTTGCTCAAAGTGTGGGGAAGGAACCCACATATCTCGTGTCGGAAGTGATGTGAGTGTGGTTGTCGTGGGAAGGTAAACAAGAAACAGGAGTGTATTTTTCTCTCATACATGCAAATACCTGTCAAGATGATTGCCATCACAAAGTGTTCTCCACATTTGTATATTTGAGACTTGGCAACAGCAGCCTGACCAGCTTTCAAAGAAACAAGAATCACCGAGCTACTTTAATGTCTGCTGAAGGAACGGTTTTGAGTTTCTACTGACATGTACGCTTCATCACAACTGCAATTATCTTTTATTATAAACACGACTCATGTATAGAAAACACAGATAAGCAAAAAGAAAAAGGAAAGAAATGGCACATAATGTCACCACATTATTTCCTGGTTATTTCCTTCCAGTCTTTTTGCGGTGCCAGGTGTGAACTTATGACTAGTGGTTTTCCTTGGGGAGGCATGGCATGCGTGCCGATTAGCGGGGGAGTCTCTGCTATATTCAGCCTGCTGTGTGTCACCAACCCCGTCATTACTTTCTGCAGGAGGGATAGCCACAGCAGCTTCTACCTTCTTCACTGTAAAATTGGTGTGTGTTTATTTTCTCATCTGATTCATGCAAATTAAACGGTGATATATTGCCCCCTGCTTCATCTCTTCTCATTTCCTTTATGGAACCTTTGGGATATGGAATTATGTAGACAGAGGACATAAAATACCAAGTGCAATGTATAAATACTGTTGCCACTTGCCTCTTTATCTGTGACCATAAATCAGAGACTGCTTTACTGCAGTATGAGTGCAGTTCTCATACAGGTGGGTGCACCATACAATATGCTAGTGAAGGGAGTCCCCCTTGTGGGAAGCATCTAACTCAGAAATGTTCAGCAAGTACGGAATGCTCCCCTCTCTGCTAGACTTCTGAGACTGTTGGGGGGCCAGGTTTCGTGTTCTGATACCTCTTGCGTGGTGGGTCTGTCTCCTGCATCTCCACCCTCTCCTTCCTTCCCAGTTCCTATGTAGCCCGTAAAATACACCAGCCTTGAAAATACACCTGCTTTCTCCCCCACCCACCCCAGCCACATAGATCCAGCAGCACCCCTTCACGTGTTCGCCTCCCTCTGTCCCCCCCTCCCTCCCTCATCCCTTCTTGTCCATACCAGCCCTGATCCCCCATTTTTCCTACTTCTGTTCCCTTGACCCCCATGACCTTTTCTGGTGCTGACCCACATGAACTGTGTTTGGCACAGTTCCTCAGTTTCTCCTTCTTTAGTGCCCTCCTCACCTGATTCCATGACCCTGGGCTTTCCTTGCACCCTCTAGCCACCCTCAGGGCTCCTTTCCTGCCTCTTCCTCAGATTCTCTTCTTCTTCCCGGGTCTGAAGGGATGGCCCTGTGAGAGACCCATCCTCTGGCATGATTTGAACTCCCGCCTCTTGGCTGTTGGAGCCCAAATCTACATCTGCAACCCCTGTCTGTCCTGGCAGCTCGGCCCCAGGCCCCAGAAGGGGAGTCTTGGAGGTCTCTGCCTGGGTGATAGTCCACAAGCTCATCGGATGCCACAGGAAGTGTCCAGATTCCACAGCTTTGACCCGCAGACCTCCTCCCCTATGTTCTGCGTCTCCGCTGAGGGGCCCTGGCCCCCACCAACCCGCTCGGCCCTCTGACCCCTTCATTTCCTGACATCCCATGGATTCTACATCCTAAGTATCTTTTATGTTCTTTTCCCTCCTTGTCTGTCCTCCTGCAATTTTGTCAGTATCCACTGGGGCCACAGTAATAGCCACATAACCATAGAGTGGGCGGTTCTCCCATGACTGACCAGTTTTGCGGGAAGCGGGTCAGTGGATGACCTGCTGGATGTACAACCCAGAGAGAAAAAGCCACAGAGAGCTGACCCTGGAGCCATTGGCTTGCGTGGCTGAGGTAATCTGCAGGTGCTGGTTGAGACTAAGGAGGGGGCACATTTTTGTTTCGTTTTGCCTATGGTGAAGGTAGACACATTGATTTCTTACTGCAGCTTGAACAAATTACTGTACATTTAACGGCCTAAAGCACCACAGATTACCTTACAGTTCTGGAGGCGGTAGGGGAGACCCCTTTCCTTGCTTTTTCTAGCTTGCGGAGGATGCCTGCGTTCCTTGGCGCTCGGGCCCTTCTCCACCTTCAAAGCCAGCAGCGTAGGATCTTCTAACCTCTCTGACTCTGACCCTCCTGCCAGTCTGTCTTGCAAGAACACTTTGTGATTGCGCTGGTCCCAACCAGAGGATGCAGGATCGCCCCGCCCACCTCCGAGCCCTTAATTCAGTCACATCAACAGAGATCCTGTGTCAGGGGAAGCACCATATCCACAGGTCCCAGGAATCTAGGACATCTTTGAGGGGCCTTTATTCAGTCGTGGTAGGGCATACTGGGGTGGAGGATATATGAATGCCAAGAGGCTCTTTTATCCCTATGCAGCCTGCGGCGTCTGCTAGACGTTCAAGCCGAGATGTCAAAAAGCAATTGGATGTCAGTCTAGAATTCAGAGCTGGAAGAAAACAGTTGGGGATCAAGAGAATAGAAATTAAGGCTAGATTGAGGCACTTAAGGAGAGAAGAAATGGAGGAGAAGCAGGTCAAGGACTGAGCCCCAGATCCCTGTGTGGCCCCAACATGTTGAGGCTGGGAAGAGGAAGAAGGTCCCACAAAGAAGGAAAAAGAAGCAGCCAGCGAGGTTGGAAGGAAATCCAGACCAAAGGCAGTGATGCAAGGAGCAGGAGGGGAAGTGCTGCTCAAATCTGGCTGGGGGGCTAATCGGTGACCTGAGTGCCCTTTGAGTGGAGACAGGAGCCCCGTTGCAGCGAGTGAGGAGAGAATGGAAGGTAAGGAAAGCAGACACAGCAAAAGGGGCGGAGTCCCTGGGAACGGAGCGGGAGCTGGACCTGGGGACAGGGCAGTTTTGTCTAGAACATGGGTGTTACGGAGGCACATTTGCATGATGGGAAGGACTTATTACTGTGAGCTGAGTTTTGTTTTTTTTCCCACTAATCTCCTATTTCTGTTCCCCTGTTTTCTCCCTCTTAAGAATTTAAGTTTCCAAGGAAGCATTACTATTAAAAAATGCTGGGAGAACGGGGTCAAGGTTTCTAACACGAGGAAAAGCAAGTGTGGTGATTCAGGCTCCTGCAAACGTTCAGTGACCACAGTTTGGTAGAGCAGAATGTGCTCTTCCAGCAAACCTCAGTCTCTAGTAGATTGAAGAAATCATTTTTTGAGCTAAATCTATTAAGATACAAGAATATGCAGATTTACTGTATATGGCAGGCAAAAGTCACAAGAGACTCGCAGAAGAATGCTTCCATTTACAGAACAATGCACCAAAGAATCCCTTTTAAATTGATGTCTTACATTTTTAATATAATGATTTTGGTTGCTAAAATTCAACTTACAATCTTTTAAAATGTAATCTTTGCAACTTACATAGGACAGAATCCACTAACATTTTATGTATGTCCTTACTCAACATAACAGTAAAGGAAAAAACAACTCTAAAGGGTAAGAGTGTAATATTGAATGAAATAAAAATTTGAAACTTATAGATATTAAAATATATTATTTTTTATATTAAAATATAAAAACCAAGGACAAAGAGAAAATGATACACTGGAAAAAGTATTATCAGTATAAATACAGTTAACATATAAATAACTTTTATAAATCAAGAAGCAAAAGATGTTCACACTAAGATAAAAATTGACTTTAAGACAATCACAAAGTACAGATGATGAATGAATACGAGGGAAGACCCTTAAACTGCTGTATACTATAATGCATAGTCAAATGAGGGACTATTTTTCATTTACCAGGTTGGCAAAAATAAAAAAGACTACTATTCAGTGTTGATGAGGTTTCCAGAAAGTGGGTAGACTCTGACACAGTTCGGAAGAATGGACCTTTGGGCACTGTGAGGTAGAGCAGTTTGGCAAGAAATATTAAACATATTTATACCCTTTGAGCAATTTCACATCAAGGATTTACTCTAAGGAAAGTAGCTAATATATTACAAGGTGTATATATATTCACTGCAGACTGGTTATGAGGTTTACTGAAGATATATTTATTGCATATCAACTAAGAGGCAGGAGCAGTGTTAGGTGCAGGGGAGCTAACGGGGGGCGGTTTGAAACAGACTCAGCCCCTGCCTTCCCTCCCTGTGTATGTGGTATCTGAGGCACAGATAGGTCAATCAGCCATGGCAGCCCGATGCCACAAGTGCTTTGAGGGCTGGAAGATCACACAGAGCTTGCACACACCTGCTCTGGGCTTGGAGGGACAGAAGTAGGTGGTGTCCAGAGAAGGCTGGAGGAAGTTACAGCTCAGTCAAGATGAGAAGGATCAGGAAGAATTAGCCGCATATGAAGGACAAGTAGGAATTGGCCGGGCCCGAGGATACAGGCCAGCATGTTGAGGATAAAAATGGTGCTGCGGAAACCCAACCGCTGGGCGGTGTGACTATAGGGGTGCCCCCGAAGTCAAGTCAGGAAGGCTATGGAAGGCCTGCTCTCACCCTTCAGTAATAAGAGCAAAAGAATGAAACCAGTCAAAGATTAAGAATCATATCTCAGCACATTTACTAGACTAGAAGACAAAACTCCATCCCAACCATCGGTTTGAGCCTGAGAAGGAGTGTGGCTCCCAGATTAGAAGGAAAGAGGGTGAGTGGGTGGTAGGGGAGTTCAGAGAGGAGGGAGGGAGGGAGAATATGCACATACATAGAAGAAGAATGGAAGGAAAGGTATGCATAAAAATGCTAAATAATGTTCTCCACAGTGTATTATTAGGAACTTGAAATGTCTTCTTTATAATTTTCTTTAGTTGACATATATTGCTTTTCTAATCCTAAAAATGTTTTTAAAGAGCGCCACTTATGAATTCATTAAGATGAATAAAAGTTTCAGTGCGTCTAACGTAATTTATCCTTCAACCTGCTATACCGTGAGGAAGCACCTAACAAACCCCAAGTTGAGGTCACGAGGACACAGACGCCCAATAAGACTTGGGTCTGATTTCTACAGACTTTTGCTCAAAAGGAAAAGTAAGAGCCTATGAATTAATTAATAGCATTTGTCCCCCCCCACCACCATGCTTTTCTTTCCAACCCCAGTCTCTACTGCCTCCAGGGATGGGGGGGGGGGGTGGGAATGAGCCAGAGACATCTGCATGTGTGATCACTTGAATAAGGAAACCTCTGGGCCTCGTGATTCCATGTATGTGGTCGTTCTAGGTTGTTTTTTGTGTTTTGCTGCTGCTGCTGCTGCTGCTGTTGCTGTTGCTGTTGTTGTTGTTGTTGTTGTTTTCTGGCCAAACAGGGTAATCACAAGAAGGTTTTGGATTTTCTTTCCTCCTGCACCCATCGATTTGCTATTGCTTCCGACAACTCTTGTATGCACGGCCAATACAATTTTTTTATCCCAAAAATGTTCTATAAAATCTCACTCCACATAATCACTGGATTTACAAATAGATTTATTAGGTACTTGCAAGGGAAACAGGCTTTTTCATTTAAAGAACAGAGGAGGCCTAGACACAGCGCAATAGATGATGCACGGGTGGGACCTGTCTTTACTGGAGATCATCATTTATGGACAGGGCAACAAATATAGAGTTCACCCTTCCTGTTGAGAACCAGAACCTGAAAGTGCTCTGGGGAAGGGTAAATACGTATAACTAAGTATTTCAGTTAGTATGAAATTGTCCTGCATTTCTAAAGTGTAAAAATACCTACCGGAAGCATGATTTCTAATTATCTGGTTTCATTCTAGTATGAAATAGACTTAGGAGTACGATGGTTTCCATTTAAGTATTTCTAAAAAACATGTGTCTAAAAAAATTTAAACCTTCTTAGGGTTTTATAAAAATTAAATCCTTCTATCTGAGCCCAACATTGTACATTTGAAATTACTTTTTGAAAATCTGTTTCGCTTCTGTTCCTTCAGCTGCCAGTTCCTGGGCTTGAATGAAACGATCTCTGGGAACCATGCCTTTCATAGAAGTTGAATGAAGAAGAACCCCTAGGGTGTACTTTAATGTATCAAAAACTCTCCCATTCTAAGTGTTAAGCTTTTATTAATAGCAATTATTTGCTGGCACACTGGGGCATTCTTAAGACTTCGGGAACTTTCAGTAAATGTTGATTTGCCTTTGCCAAGAGGGTCTGGGCACTGCTGGGGCATGCAGGGCCCCCAGGTGGCCAGCTGGTGGGCAGCCCCCGGTAAGGCACCCTTCTTTCCACATCTCGAGTGAAGACCGGGACTGCTAGGGCGGTCCTTGGCCCTCCCTCCCCTGGCCTGTGAACGCTCCTCTCCTCCCAGACCACAGGCCCTGACTCAGGGATGTCACCACAGGAAGGCGCCCGCCCACACCTCCTCCGGGGACCTCAAGGCTTCGGGGAAGTGCCGAGGGTGGGGCTCTGGGGGCGCTGCCAGCCCCCTGCCCAGGACTCTTCCTTCTCACCCTCCTCCCTGCTTCCAGCTTTCTTTTGGCCTCACAAAAGTACTGTGATTTTTGTTTTCCTGTCCCTTTGATTTTTTTTCTTAGCCTTGTGAGATCATCAGGATTATATGGTGGGTTTCGCAGGAAGGAAGAGTGAGGGCCATTTTTTGCTAAGAGATGGCCGCCTTCACAAATCAGTGCTTTTCAAACCTGAATATGCCTATGAATCACTGGGGATATTGTTGAAATGCAGATTCTGAATCAGTAGGGCTGGATAAGGGCCGGAGAATTTATGTTTCTGACAAGCTCCCAGGTAATGCACAGGTGCTGGCCCATGCTTTGAGTAGCGACAGTGCTACTTGGAAAGGAATGCTTTACTTGAAAATCAATGCAAGAATCTGTATAAGGGGTTGAGCAAAAGGCCTCATATGTAGTAAGTGCTTAATCATGAGCTTGAAGATGATGAAGATAGTGATGGTGATAATGGTGGTATGATGATGATGATGATGGTGATGGTGGTGGTGGTGGTGGTGRTGGTGATGATGGTGATGATGGTGGTGATGATGCTCATGGTGGTGATGATGGTGAAGGTGATGGTGATTATGGTGATGGTGATGATGGTGGTGATGATGGTGAAGGTGATGGTGATTATGGTGATGGTGATGATGGTGGTGATGATGATGGTGAAGGTGATGGTGATGATGGTGGTGATGATGCTGATGGTGAAGTGATGGTGATTATGGTGATGGTGGTGGTGGTGATGATGGTGGTGATGATGATGGTGAAGGTGATGGTGATGATGGTGATGGTGGTGGTGGTGATGATGATGGTGAAGGTGAAGGTGATGGTGATGATGATGGTGGTGGTGATGGTGGTGATGATGATTGTGATGATGCTGGTGGCAGTTGTGGTGGTGATGGTGATAATGCTGAGAATAGCAGGAAACATTTATTTTAATGGAAATAACATGATTGACTCTGCCACAGGATAAGGAGTTACTTTCGAGAGCAAACATCAAGGAAAACAGCACAGGAATTCATTCATGTTGGCTAATAAATATGTGCTCGTATTCATACCCAGGCATTTTGTAAATGTTTGCAAATCATCCCTAGTTCTTTAGACTGCAAATTCTAGAGGTAGAAACTGAGTCAGTCTTTATTATCCCTGTGTCCTAGCACCTGGCGAAAATGCCTGGCACATAGTAACCCCTCAATAAATGTTGGCTACTATCTACACTTACTTCACTTACTTCACTTCACTTCACTCACTTCACTTGGCTACTATTTTCACTAAGTGCATATACTAAGCACTTAGTATATGCCAAGCACTCTGCATGCATTTTGGTGTGACCAAACTTGGCGGGGAGTGTAATTATTAATTCCACTTTACAGATGCGGAAACTAAGTCTTGTTTCCAAGGTCACTCAGCAGGTTGGGGCAAAGGCAGAACTCAAACTCAGGTCCATCAGATTCTGCAGCCCAAACACTTTCCCCCAGACCATCCTGGTCCTGCTGTGATAACGTAAGGATTTTGGAGCAGAGCCGCTACTATGTGTGCATCAGCCTTGCTCAAGGGGCCCTCGAAATCTTTGCCCGTGTGGTCAGCAGGCAGGAAGACTTCCCTCTCCGTGTGGTCAGCA